>NC_135355.1:13972985-14272985 GCF_051622035.1 Arctopsyche grandis
GACCATGGTAAATCAAAATTCCAAAAATGTGAAGAATAAAATCATTTTTCACACATTTGAAAATGAGACAATTTGTAATTACTTCGGAATAATAGTTGCTTAGGATAATCTTTAAATAGGATATTTGGGTTTTATTTAAATTAACTGTAAAGTATAAGTATATTTTTTTAGTATCCCAAATCAACTAGTGAATCCTTGAGAACAGTATCATCTGTGTTTTAAATTTTTTAAAGATCCAGTGTTTCTTTAACTTGCATTTTTGTAAAGCGATATTTTGGTTTTCAAAAAGGCAACTATTTTTAAGAGGTCATAAAATTTATTTTCCAAGAATTATTCTCAAACTGTATTTTTTATGTAAATACATTAACAATTTTGATTCGGCGATTCTATAACTTTTTTATTTAAAAAATACTCTTTAGCCATTAATAATTACGAGACGACATTTTATTTTTTTTGTAAATTGCGAAAGTTCAAGACCAAGATGCCAAAATAATAATGTTAAACTCGTTTTTTCTCAAAGATTAAGTATTAATCTTGAAAAAGTATGGTTAGTGTTAGACAACACCAGCATCCACCATACCCCAGAAGTGATACCAGCATACCCCAGAAGTGAGTGAGTTGGTTGAACGTACAAACCATATTTTTAATTATTTACATTCATATTCACCAATGATGAATCCTACTGAAGAAGTTGCAATATTTAAAATATGATTAAATATTGACTAGGGTAACCAGCCTTTTTTTATACAAAAAATATTGTTACGTACACTCGGATTAGGCCGGTAAGTGCAATCGGATTAGGCCGAATAGCATCCCAGAGACTGTGTGACTGTTATAATTGGTTTCGAGGATTATCTCCCCCGAATGCACTTAGCGGGAGTAGCGTTAGCTCGGGGTCGCATTCCGGTAGAGTTCTCAGAACCCACAGCGGTAGCGTGGGACATCTAGTACGTGACCATAACAATAGGAAAGCAAATCGGACGTTGAAGATGCCCTGAGAGACCTATCCGTTATAAGGCGATATCAAGACATTCTGGACGGAGCGCTGCCAGTGCGTGTATCTCCTTAATCACCAATAAATGCTGTGAAACGACTTTGGCCTTTTACTTAGATCCTCCACCCACCCCTACGCAACAATATTTTCAAGTTGTACATAAAATCTAAAAATATTCTCATTGTTTTTATGCTATGGCCTATGAATGATGACAAAATTTAAAATCAAATAATTTTTTGGCTTAAGGTAACCATCCTTTTTATACAACATTTTTTTTTAAGCGAGAAAACATCTACAAATATTCCTATCTTATATATGATTAAAATTTAAAATACTATAAATTTTAATTAGGGTAACCAGGCTTTTTTATACAGCAAAATTTTTGTAGTGAGATTAAAATCGAAAAATATTCCCATCGTCCCTATGCAAAATTTAAAATAAAATAGATTTTTTGACTAGGGCAACCAACCTTGTTATACAACAATTTTTTTTTAAGTCAGAAAACATCTCAAAATATTCCCATCATATTTATGATTAAAATTTAATATACTATAAATTTTATTAGGGTAACCAGCCTTTTTTATACAACGAATTTTTTTAATTGACAAAATAATCTAATTTATTTTGAAAATCTATTTTATTTTAAATTTTGTATAAGAACGGTGGGAATATTTTAATATTTTTTTTGTTGTATAAAAAAGGCTGGTTACTGTAGTCAAAAAATTATAGTATTTTATTTTAAATTTTAGAATAATTGAAAGCATTTAAACGATGGGAATATTTTTGGATTTTTTCTCGCTTTAAGTTAAACATACATACATTTTTAACTGTATCTTGATTTGATCTAATTTTATTTTAAAATTATTAAATATTCAAATTTTTTAAAAATATTTTTTAACAACGATATACAAATTTTAAAATTTAATTTAAGTTTATTTATTTTTTAAATTAAAATAATAATAAATTGTCATTAAACATTACTTACATATTATATTGATTGTTTTTTCACATTAAAAATTGTTGTATAAAAAGATTGGGAAGCCCTGTCTCAAAATTAATATTTTAAGCTTGCAATATTTATAGCATTAAGACTTTTAAATTTTATTTCCAACTCGAAAAAAAATTTTGTATAAAAAGCCTGGTTACCCTAGTCAAAAAATGATCATATTTTTAATTTTGCAATAATTTATATCACAGAGATGATGGTAATATTTTTAGATGTTTTCTAGCTTTAAAAAAAATGTTATATAAAAAGTTTGGTTACCCTACTCCAAAAAACTATTTTATTTTAAATTTTGTCATCATTTATAGTATAAAAACTAAAGGAATATTTTAAAATTTTATTTTCAACTTGAAGAAATTTTTTAAATAAAAAAAGGCTGGTTACCCTAGTCAAAATATTATTATATTTGAAATTTTGCAATAATTTATATCACAGAGATGATTGTAATATTTTTAGATGTTTTCTAGCTTTAAAAAAAATGTTACATAAAAAGTTTGGTTACCCTACTCCAAAAAACTATTTTATTTGAAATTTTGTCATCATATATGGCAGAAAAACTATAGGAATATTTTTAAATTTTATTTTCAAGTTGAAGAAATTTTTTGAATAAAAAAAGGCTGGTTACCCTAGTCAAAATATTATTATATTTAAAATTTTGCAATCATTTATAGCCCAAAAATGATTTTAATATTTTTTCTATTTTTTCTGACTTCATCTGATTTTGTTGTAAAAAAAAAGGTTGGTCACCCCAGTCCAAAAAATTATTTTATTTTAATTTTCACAATTATTTATAGCTAAAAGACGATGCTATATTTTTAGATTTTTTTTCCCACTTCAAAAAATTTTTTCTATAAAAAAAGGATGGTTACCCTGGTATAAAAAATTATTGCATTTTAAATTTTGCAATTAATTATATCGTTAAGATGATGAGAATATTTAAATTTTTTTTTCTCAATTCAAAAATTTTATTATATAAAAAAAGTAAATCAAGATTTTCAGATGACCTTTAACCGATGATGAGATCATCTCAGCGTTAAAATAAATACATATAGATATACATACACACATATAGATATGTATGCATACATATATGTATGGGAATTTGCTTTTGTGTGCGTGTATGTACACAAAGTGCAAGCTAATCTTATTCACGTATATACGCGTGAGCGGACGTTTACGCAAAGTTTTTATTCACGCAAATACGCGTGAGCGGACTTTTACTCAAAGTTTTTATTCACGCATATACGCGTGAGCGGACAGTAAAGTGTTAATTTAAAAATTTTTTTTTTAAATTAAATGTTTACTATTAGCTTAGTCATGTTTAAGCGGTTTATATTATAAATACTGAGCGAAGCCGGGTAATACAGCTAGTTTTATATAATTTTGAAATGTGATTTTTTTATAAATTTAAATTTGAATTTATTAACTTTTATTAATATTTTTAGTAAATTTAGAATAAATAAATATTTTTTATCATAATCACCTGGTGAAACCTGGGTCTGAGGTGGCAACCACAGTCCACATGTTCTCATAGCCGGTATGTATGAATGTGTATGTGTGTGTCAATATAGAATTTTTTATAAGGCTCTGTTTAGTTTCATTGATACTACATACTTTTACTATATCTTTGAAATAAATACATAAATTAAGTCATGGGCTGGCCACATCCAAATTTTTTATTTGGATTCATTTATTGGACAAAAAATTGAATGATTTTTTTAAAACGTAATATGTTTGATAAATCTTAATACACTAGTATTTTAAAAATATTTTTACCTGATAGCAAAGCATTCGTCTCCAGCACCACATTTAAAAGACATACAGGGTGTTAGTCTTCTTCAACGTAATAATAAGCATTTTTATTAACCGATACAAGTTTTAGTGTGATAGGATTAAAGGAGTTCGAATTGATGAACGGGGATCAATATTAGATACAAATGAGTAAAAACTCAATCTCGGATTTTCACACTTTCACAATATATTATCATATTATTATATATATTACATATGTACATACGAAGTATCTATATATGTATGTACAGGTACATAGATACAGAAAAAGTTATTTAATACTGTTTAGATTCTGAACTTAAAGGCCTGACCGCACTAAGTGGAACTGCGCGACCAAACATAGTTTGTATGAAATTGTATGAGATAGATCGCACTACGAGTGGCCTTTTGTACCAACTCTGACGTGCCGCGCAGTTCCGATGCAGAGCAGTTCGACCTAGTGCGGTCAGACCTTAAGAATATACGACCATTAAAATAATATATTGAATGTTTAAAAGGTAATATTTTTCCAATCCAGAGTTTTTTTTTGTCCATTGTTCATTACGCTCCTCTGTTTTGTGTACACAGTCATATGTATAGGTACATCGTAACCCTATACATATGACATTATATACCTAAATATACTGTATGTATATAATAGGTAGGTATATAATGTAATAAAACAATTGGAAATTAATTGAATTCACATGAACACCGCACGAAAGGTCAACCGCATTGCGTTTTAATCGCAAAATTACGCACGGCGAGATCAACGGTTCAAGTCCACATATCATTATACATACATATATAATAAATGCGATACATTTGAACAATGGGGATATGTTTTACGGTGGATTCGAATTCGTGGCACCGCAGCGTCATTATGATGGATGAACGAGCCTCCTCTGGCCAGTTCGACACTCGACCTTCGTCACCAGATCCTCGAGGTCTGCTCCGGTCGGCTCGCAAGTCCCTCGGCTTCGGACTCTCCATCGCCACCCACCCAACCCAACACCACCCTCAGTTGGCAGTTGGGTTGGTTTGTCCCCTCTGTCCAGTAATAAATTAACAGTGGCTGTGCTCGGGCCGGCGCTTCTGACCATCCCCTTCGCTGTAGCGCATTCCGGCTCCAGATTGAGGGGCGGCGCCCTCGCCATCATTTCACTGTCACTTCTGGATGACTATGGAGCATCCTTCTCTCATCCTCCCCTGTCCGCCACCCACCACCCTTAACCTACCGGACTAAAATTAACATATTTGTTTTTGCACCACAGACCTCACTTTTTGTCCGCACCGTCGAAGAGATAATAAAAACTTGTTTTTTACACTGCAAAACTTTGGATGATTGATGATATGTATATTTACAGTTTATTTAAAATTTAAATTTTACTTTGCCTTAATATAATTGGAGTAAAGCTGTAAGGATACGCTGCTAAAGATATGCGCATATGTTTATATGACGCTAGCGGCTAGCATGATTGTTGTCAGGCATTGCTTAAGCAGGTGGACGGTCGAGAAAAGTAAGGCACTGGAACGATTATAAACAAGCGTTGTGACCGTTGATATTCTAAAGAGTGGTTTCAAAAACAGAATTGATACATGCATATAAATAAAGTTATATGTATATTAATAAGAACAAACAAACATTTGTCGTCGTAATTAATCGTAATCGTAACTGAAGTCGAAACTGAAGTGGGAACCAAAGTCGCAACCGAAATCGGAATCAGAACTGAAATAGGAATCGGTAAACCCCTTAAACATGTGGTTTTGGATAGAATCCGTAAACCGAAAGTAATTTTTTTTTTGAAAACTATATTTCATTATTTTATTAAAACCTTTAAATTATTTCTATCTTCTTGATATTTAATTTTTATAATGTTATTTTTTATATATTACATATATAATATGTATATATTATTTTTTTTATTATCCTCATCTCACTGTCTTTTTTTGGCCACTTTGGCACATTAGGGACTCGTTTAATTCACTTCTACACCATATATGTACATAATTTACAAAATAATTTCCTAAATTTTTGTCTTTCGAACATTTGTTTAATGATCTGAATTAATGCGAGCGAAGAAAAAGCAAATTCGGGTGTGACCAACCCATGACTTTATCTATGTATTTGAGGAATATAAGAAGGTTACAAAACAAAATTTGATATTGAACCGTACAGTCAGATTATTAAGAGGGCTGGACACTAGCGCCTTGTCCATACAAACGTATTACACTTCTCCCTTCCTCAATTATGGCACTAGAGAAATTAATTTTTAATATGCTATATATGTGCACCATTGGCATGCATCTTTTATTTTTTTGATTAGTTATTTTTTATAGGAGCTAGGAGCTCAATATATATATATATATATATTGATATACATATATATATATATATATATATATATATATATATATATATATATATATATATATATATATATATATATATATATATATATATATATATATATATATATATATATATATATATATATATATATATATATATATATATATATATATATATATATATATATATATATCGAAGAAAGGAACGGCAACAAAATTAAGGTTTCGAGTGTACAGACCTCTTAAATACTAATAACTATGACAGCGATACAAATTGAGCGCAAATGTATGGAAACTTGCACAAGACAAAAGTTCTACTTCCGGTTGTCAGATTTTGTTTAAAATTTTTTTAATATTTAAAATCACTATCAGTATTATACACATTAAATATCAAGAAAATAAAAATAATTTAAAAGGTCAAAATAAAATAATGAAATATTGTTTTAAAAAAAATGCTACTTCCGGTTTACGAATTCTGACCAATACCTTATCAATTCTAAGTTAGTACATAAAGAATACAAATATAAATTTTCAGCTTAATACGTTCAGGGGTGTGGACAGAATCGAGGCGACAACATTTTTGACATTTCTAAGAGGAAAAAATCCCACTTCCGGTTTATTAATTTTAGTGATTTTTTTTATTTTCATTACAGTGATACAAGAATTATACATACTTGAATTTTTTAGTGAAAAAAACACGTTGTTAAGGGGTCGAAAATCGAACAAGAGTAAATTGCCACTTCCGGTTGAGGGATGCTTACCAAATTTTATAAATAACTTGGTATTACGCTTCAACTTCTAGATATGAAATTTCAGTTGAATAAACCAAACGGTTTCTGAGAAAAACATAAAAAAATCTCGATTCTCTATAATAAAAGTACTACTTCCGGTTCAGATAAAAATATAAAAGTATAAAGATTTTTATTTCTATTATATGTAAAAAAATTTCATTCGATTCAGTTAGCGATTTGGGAGATAATTGAATTAAAAAACTTAAAAAAAAGTGGACACGTATAAGAGGAGGTACCATTTTCAATCAACTTAAAAATTTGAAAAAAAAACTACGTCATGTCGATAAGAATTTCAGTAACCGATACTAAGTTTCAGTTCAATAAGATTAACGGTGTTCAAAAAATCCCCAAAATACACAGACACACACACATTTTTTCTAGATCATGAAAACGTGATCAGTGATCGAATCAGTCAAAATTTCGAGTTCGAATTTTCGCATGATCACAAAACTTCATCTATTGTTACTACGTACATACATAGATAAAGTAATAACTGCATCAGAGCATATTAGAAACACAAAACATTCCTCGATTTCGGGGTGTGCACTTCATTAAATTTCCATCAAATCGATTTTTCGAACGCACTCTGTCGACTCTGGGGCAATTCTAAAGGGTGCAGAATGCAATCGCTGGCACTGCTCACCTCTGACGCTTATATATTATAAATAAACACTTCGCCATTTTCCACCCCATCTTCTTTTCTTTGCCTTTGTGTTTCTCATAAAGTGCGAGTCTCGCGTTATTTATTATGTCTATTATTTAGCCCGTCTTACAATAAGCTTTGTGTACCAGCGTGGCGGCGTTTGTACAGTCGAAACGCAACTTGAAATTCATACATACATACGAATCAAAAATTAAAACGATAATGAAAACATAGATAAAGTAATAAAAAAATGAACGGAAATTTAATAGTTATTTTTTCCTGTATTTATGTACATACATATGTACAATATTTTTCGGAGCGAGATGCAACGAAGTTCTACGCCAGTTACGGGATCTATTTTTTTGCAATACCCAAATACAATAATGTCAGATTAAATAAAGTATACATACGAAAGCATTTATGTACAAAAACCGGAGCGAAAAAATCTTCATCTATTTTAAACAATATCTTATATCTACAAATAATAATCTTAAATCTAAACGTACCAAATATCCCCCATGGTTTACATCGTCTCTTATTAAAATAATAAAAGAAAAAAACAAATTCCATAAAAAATTTAAAATTTATTCAAATCCCTTAGATTATCAAAGTTTTTCACTATTAAGAGCTCGAATTAAAAAAAATTCTTTAATCTGCTTTAGAAATTATATTTCTCTTATTCAAAATAATATTAAAACTAATCCCAAATCATTTTGGTCATATATAAATTCAAAAAAAAATACCTCCTCTTCATATCCTTCCGTAATGTATTATGGAAATAAGTCGGCTTCACATGGTTCTGAAATCTGTACCATTTTTGCTGACTATTTTGACTCCACTTTCAATAGTAATTCTACCATTAACCTTTCTATCTCTAATACAGATACTTCTTCATGTAACTTGTCTACTTTTCATTTTGACATATCTACTGTACTCAGTCACATCAACTCTCTCAATGTTAATCTTGGTGCGGGTTGTGATGGTTTGCCTTCTTTTTTCCTTGTTAAATGTGCTGTCCCATTATCTCTTCCCATAACAATCCTTTTCAATCTTTCTATGTCTAACGGTAAATTTCCTGACTATTGGAAATTATCTTACATCACCCCTATTTTTAAAAAAGGTGATAAGAATCTTATTGAGTATTACCGTCCTATATCTAAACCATCTGTCATTAGTAAAATCTTTGAAAAAATTATCTATAAGTTCCTTTTCTCCAATTTCAAAAACTACATTATACCTGAACAACATGGTTTTTTAAGGGAAGATCGGTAGAGACTAACCTGCTTAATTTTACTAGTACTCTCACATCTTATATGGACAAACGAATCCAAATAGACGTCGTTTATACGGATTTCTCTAAAGCTTTTGATAAAATCAATCACAACCTATTACTCAATAAACTTTGGTCCCTCGGAATCCGAGGAAATTTATTTCGTTGGATCTCTTCGTATATACTAAATCGTCAACAAATAATAATTCTCAATGGTTTTAGATCATCACTTAGACATATTCCTTCCGGTGTCCCACAAGGGTCACATTTAGGTCCCTTATTCTTTTTACTCTATATTAATGATATCTCATACATCTTCAAACATTCCTTTATACTTCTTTACGCTGATGATTTAAAAATTTACAAACCAATATACAACATAGACGATTGTCATAAGATACAAGAAGATCTAGATAGATTATCTATATATTGTTTAAATAATGATCTTTTTATTAATCTATAAAAATGCTCTATTTTAAATTTCAATAGAAATAAGTCAATTATTACCAATCAATATCAATTAAATCATTCAATCCTTAACACGTCATCTTCTATTAAGGATCTTGGTGTAATACTCAATAATAAACTAGATTTCTCTGAACATATTTCTTTTATTACCAACAAAGCATTTAAATCTCTTGGATTCCTACTCCGCTCAACAAAACCCTTTAATGATCCTTATGTACTAAAATTACTTTATTTTTCCTTTGTAAGGTCTCACCTTGAATTTGCCTCAATTATCTGGTCACCTTTTTATTTATCCCATATTAATTGTATTGAGAAAGTTCAACTTAAATTTATTAAATCCTTACGCTACCTTTTTCCTACCTATACCCATTCTACTGTTTCCGACATTTTAAAAATCCTTTCTTTTAACAATCTTTCTGTCAGGCGACGACATTCTGATGCTATATTCTTCTTTAAGCTCATAAATGGTTTTCTTGATTGTTCTGATTTACTGAATAAGGTAAATTTCAGAATCCCAGTTCGATACTCTAGACGCGTTGCACTCTTTTCACTTGATCCTTTCAATACTAATTCCCAAAAATATTTTTATCTGCAGCGCGTTTATCGTATGTTTAACGGAGAGCTGAATGAGGTTGATCTATTTGGTATTTCCCTACATCAATTCAGGTCTAACATCAAGAGAATCTTGACCGATTGATTCATTTCTTCTCCTATTCTATTTTTCCAATATTTCCAAAATTTTTATACTTTAGTTTAGTTATGTAATGTGCTATTTAATCATATTATAGTTTTCATTATTTTCCTTTTCATTTGTTTATTTTGTATTCACCTTTTTCATTTGTTTTATATTTGTAAATTTCAATTTCTTCTTATATTCTATTTTATAACCTTTTCCAAATATTTTAATACTATAGTTTAATTATGCAATGTTCTACATATTTTGTCATGCCTTTATTCTTTACTTTTTAATTTGTATTCCTTATATTTATCTTTTTCATTTTTGTAAAAATCTATTATTGGACTCGGATGTTACATATATTATTTATTTACTATTTGTTTTTTTATACATATCTATGTACATCCTGTCTGTTGATTTTTCAATTAATAAAATAAAAAATAAAAAATAAAATAAAATAATTGATTTATCTCGACAAAAAAACAAATAAAATGGGATTTTTGAAATTGTCATTTTTTCATGATCCTGTTGTTATTTTGATTATAATTTTTTAAAAACTTCCTTAAGTGTCTTTCTAAATTTTATAAATAAAAAGTTTCGAAAAAAGATATAAATTTCATGAAATTTACAAGCCAGTCGTATTTAGACGTATTAGTGCGCTATAGTGAAACTAGTATACGGATTGTAAAAAAGAGCAGACAAGCAAAAAGTGAAACATATTATTATATTGGATTGAGCACTGAATATATTTGCTGAAAATATGTAAGGTTTAATATTATTTAAAATTATTTTGAAAGCAAGAGATTCTTCGTCACTGTGCGACTGTACTTGACTTTTTCTACGAGCTGATGTGTAAAGTGGCTTTTAAATTGTACTTTAGACGTCACAATAATTGAAATCAATGACCCGTCGTTCAACGTAAAAATATACGTAAAGGTATTCTTTCCGATTAACGACATCGTTTTACCCAACGAACGGAATCGCGATTTGTACTTCCGCTTTTTGGCGCTAATAAAATGAATATAATTCGAATTTATCGCGCGACCTTAGCATAAGGAGAGCGTACGCATTTTTTACGGTGTTTTAATTTAGCAAAGGGCCATATTTCAGTATTATTGTGTACACTTCTTCAGAGCCGTTTTATTTAATTATAGGAGGAAAAAAATAATTCTCTTCGCGACCATTTTAAACTGATTTCGCAAATTGCGTGCCGGCCATCTTACATTTTTCGTCGCATAAATTACTAAAAGACTTTTTTCTTTTTTTATTATTATTTTAAGAAAGGGCTGAATTTTTTTTTTTCAAAAGGACGACATTCATCAAAACGGCGAAAAGTGAGACGTTCCCGGTCATAAAGAACAGGGGTTTCCCGTGTAATTCCAAGTTTCGTATGTCCTAGGAATCCCGTGATACGACCCAAGAGATAAATTAAGTGCTGACCTTTTAGCACAACTTCCATTTCTTTCACGTCACTCTTTTAAATCCCTCTTTTTTATTTTTCACTTCTGTCTCAAATTGTCTGAATAATTTATGGAATCTTTAATACAAAAATATAAACATATAAATGAGTCACAAAAGCTAGAAGATTTTCTTTTTTTTTAAACAGATTGTCAAGATAAGAACCCTATTAAAATTTTATCTCAAACCACATATAGATAAATACTAAAGAAATAAAAAAAATTAAGGATTAATTATAAATACTATTGAAATTACAGTTAATTGACAAAGCGAAATATTGACTTGCATAATATGACTGCACATACATATGTATGTATGTAAATGCATTTTCATTTTCACTTCCTTAATCCATAAAACGATGGCGCGATGATGTTATGGATCAGCTAACATTAAGGCATGCAAATTAACGGAAATGTTGCGTTACCGGTAAATCCGTAAAAACATGAGTCATTACCGGTTCACCGGTAATTTACCGGGAATTTTGAAAGTAACAAAAAGGTAATATTATGGCATTATATTATGATGAAAAAATTATCCTTATAAAACAATAATTTTACATTATTATTTCATTCAAAAGGTATTTATTACATAACTTAAAAAAATACTATACATTGAGAAAAAAAAATTTGATAAAAACAATGAAACATTTATTACTAAACAAATTTGTATCTTCGCAACGCAGAGATTCTACACTAATTTAATCAAGAGCAAAATCCGATCTCTATCTATAGATCAATGCAACTCTTTCTTACAGTTTTTAATCACATCAAATCGTTCTATAATTGCAAGTAAACTATTCTAAACGGGTTTTTGATTCCAGCAATAATGAAAGCTCCTTCCCAAAATCTTTCTTGACGAATTTTTAAAGATTGTCGTTGTAAGTCGGAGAATGACGAAACATGACGAAACATCTTTCTTATTTTCTCTATGAATGGAAACATTTTCATGTTAATATATTTCGAAGAAACTTCAAATAATTTAGTTAAAATATAAAAAGTTTCATTATTACCGCAATCTTTTTCGTCATTGACCGAATCTTCAGCTATTTTTTCGCTGATGATTTCTTGAGATTGAGGAATACTTGTGTTATATAGCACTTTAATTACTGACAATTGTAAGCTATATGCCATACATAATTGACGACTAGCATCAATTAGGGATTCTGTGTCGAGACAATCTGGAAATTTCACGATTTTTCATGTATTGTGAGTTTCTAATGAATTAGCTTGAAACACGAGACTTTCCGAATCAAAATTTATAAAATATGTATATCGTACGTTTTATTTATTTGCTGCATAGTTGAAACAGCCCATGAGTAATTTGTATACATCAGGTAGCTAAAAGTACTTCGAAGGAAAGGGATAATGATTTCGTCTGGTGCAATTTCTGGTGTTCTCTATTGCATTGTATGGAGTCGAGACGTGGACCCTGAAAAAGACAGAAATGGACATTCTAGATCAGTGCTACTCAAACTTTTTCAGTTGGCGGACCAGTATATATTTTTCAGTAATTCTCACGGACCAGCATCATATTTTAAAATAAAAAGGTTATATATGTACATATGTATGTGAGTGAAAAATTGTAGAACAAATAAAAATAAAATAAAATATAAGAAGTACAATATAAATATACTTAGACAAAGATGAAAAATGATAATGAAAAAAAATATTGAGACATATGAGCTTTGTTTGTTATTAAATAACTTATACAGCCGTGGTTTTTTCGAAGACAATGCCACACGTAATGGATCATGAATATCCACACTATTACGATGTTTTGTCTCAATTAAACTCATAGTTGAAAAACCAGTCTCGCAAATGTTAGTTGATGCAAATGGTAAAAGAGTTTTCAGTGCAAATTCATAAAGATCTGGGAATTCTGCTTTCGATTTGATCCAAAAGAACGCAAGTGAAGTTGTGCTTTCAAAAGACTTTTTCAATTCTTGATTTGCAGTCAGATCAAATATTTTATTTTCCAAATTAACTGATATATCATTCCATGGTAAAAATGGATTTCGTATCCATCCTTTTCCCTTTCGTGGATCGTAATCTGCTGGTAAATAGAAATCGAATCGCTCTGTTAAATTTGTCAAATGAAAACTGATTAAATCGCGCAATATTAAGCTCATATCCTCCTTCGTGAATAATATCAGCCAAATTGTGAAACATGTCATAGCAATCTTTTGAAACGCGAATCTTTCATGCTTTTAGTTTGCGTTTCAACCCATTTGTATGCTATTGTAAAACAAGATGACATTCTTCCTTACATTGATAAGTTAAGGTCATTCAAAATGCAAAAAATATGTGTCAAATAAGCTAGTTTGGCTATCCAGTTTATGTTTTGAAATAGTTTTGACATAGATTGTTGGTTTTGTTGTAGAAATATAGGGGTCTCATCCCTGAGCTGAATTACTCTCTTCAGCACATTACCCCTTGACCAGCGTTTGAGTAGCATTGTTCTAGATGCCTGAGAAATGTGGTGCTGGAGACTGATGCTGCGCATATTATGACCGCAAGACGCACGAACATCTCCATCCTTAAATAGCTGGGAGTCTCAGAAAGACTCCACAATATGTAGGAAAATTCAAATCCCTTAGATCAGAGCATCGTAACCCGTGCACCGCAGTAATATGTGTTCTCCGAACAGCACTTCGGCCTAATGCGTGCGAGTGAGATCGCGTGTGAGGGAGAAAACCGATGTTAGTTAGTGTTTTGTCCCCATGCATATACGGAATAACTAGCGACTGCCGATGAAGTACATATGTATGTATGTACTTAGCTGACAAACTCTACGAGTCGTAAACAATGTGTGCCAATTAGTAAAATCTTTGAAAAAATTATACTTTTGTAAAATAAGTTCCCTTTTCTAATTTTAAAAATTAGATTATACCTGAACAACATGGTTTTTTTAAGGGGTGATCGGTAGATACCAACCTGCTTAATTTCACCAGTACTCTCACATCTTATATGGACAAACGGATTCAAGTATTTTTCTAAAGCATTTGATAAAATCAATCAACGCCTACTTCTCAATATGCTCTCCCTCGGAATTCCAGGAAATATATTTCGTTGGATCTCATCGTACATCGAATTTAAAGAGTTCGAATCAATCAAAATCTCGAGTTCGAATGATCATAATCACAAAGTTCATCTATTGTTACTACGTACATAGATAAAGTAAAAATTATTAAATTTTATAAACCGGAAGTGGGATTTTTTCCTCTTAGAAAGGTAAAAAATGTTGTGCCCACTACTCTGTCCACACTAGGGTTTCTGACCCGGGTCGACCCGGGACAGACATTCCCGGGAATTTACGAAATTTTTGTTGTCCCGTGTCCCGGGAATTCTTATCTTGAATCCCAGGAATTTGATTTAGAAAGATCTTGGGAATATACAACATTTTCAAGACTACACGAAGGGAAATAATAAATCAAATACACAAAAAATCGTAAGATATTCAAAAAGGTTTGTTGTTTAGCAGTAAGTACAGCACATTCCCTGAACATGGAAATTTTATGAGCATAATGTTTCTGTGCGTTTGGCCAAAATCGTTTCGTGTAATTCTAATTTTGGAAAATCTCAATACCAAAGGACTTGAGCTTACCGATGAATTATTCCGAGAATTGAAAATTAAAATCGAAAAAAGAAGAAGCCTAAAACTGATTTTTTTAACACAGATTTTTAATAATTCTAATTTTATACCGAACAAAACATTCTTTAAATGTTTTAATAAAAGCGAATGTAGGTCCTACGGTGAAACTATTATGAAGCGAGTATATCCTTCTTGTATTGACGATTCCACAATGGAGGAAACTCTTTTAGATTCGGATGAAGATGAAACAATTGTGTATGACGATGAATGAAGAATTAAATAAGGAGTTATAAAAGACAAAAATATAAAAAATAATGTAAATAAAAATAACCTCGACTTTAAAAAGAAATTAAAATATAAATGCTGACAGGAAAAAAGCCGATAATTTAAAAAAATTGTTTTCGTCCCTTTAAACAGTAAAACCAACTTTGAGCAAAACTGAAAGAGTTTTTTCCATTGCTGGAAATTTTGTACCAAATCTAGAAATAGGCTTTCGGAATCTCATTTAAATATTTTAGTATTTTTAAGAAGCTACTTTAAATAAGTTTACTTTTACAATTACATTTTTTCCAGTAAATAGATATATTAAGTTTACTTTTTTATATTTTGGAAATAAATAAATATTTTTTGTATTAATAAAAAATATATTAAATTGAAAAAAAAAAGGTTTTTTGAAATCTGTCCCGGGATCCCGGGAATCTCGGGAAAGATCCCGGGCTCCGTCCCGTGTCCCGGGAATTTAAAAAGTCCGGGAATATAGAAACCCTAGTCCACACCCCTGAACATATCGAACTGAAAATTTATATTTGTATTTTTTATGTACTAACTTAGACCTGATAAGGTTTTAGTCAGAATTCGTAAGCCGGAAGTAGTATTTTTTTTTAAAACAATATTTCATTATTTTATTTTGACCTTTTAAATTATTTTAAGCTTTTTGATATGTATTGTGTATAATACTGATAGTGATTTTAAGTAATAAAAAATTAACAAAATCCAACACCAGAAGTAGAACTTTTGTCTTGTGCAAGTTTCAATACATTTGCGCTCAATTTGAATCGAAAATGCTGTAATAGCTATTAGTATTTCATAATGCTGCCGGTATGTGTGAATGTGTCTGTACAGTTCAATATAGAATTTTGTTTTGTGACTTTCTTATATTCCTCAAATACATAGGTAATGTCTAGAGGTAGGATAGTCACAGTGCTATCCATTGTTCGGCAAACCTTTAACAATGCATTTAAAACCTTTGAACAATACACGGCCCCCTCAGGCTCCGGTGACTAGACTAATGTCATGTTGGTCAAACCCGAATCTTATTTTTCATCCGGCCTTCCATAAATTTTAGAATTCTGAACCGGTCTATGTCCCAAAAATATTAGGGACCCCTGAACTAGTCGAATAAAAGGAATGAAAATACTGTTTAACTGATTAGTGATTAATTTGACACGTAAATACATTCATACGTATATACATATGTACAAATGTCACATTTCGTTCGGTGGTCGATGAAACACGGTGTCCAAACATTGCGTAAGGCATCAACGTGTCGTACGCGAAAATCAATCGGGGGGATACAAGGAGATTTCACGCGTGGTTTGGGTCTCGAACTCACCCTCATACCACCCACCCTTGGATGGTGTTTGTCTTCGCGAACCAACTTGCTGAAGCACAGGGCCGGAGTGTTTTATGGGGGCCCTAGTGGAAAAGGTTTTTGCCGGGGCGACAGAGGGCACACAATTGGCAGGGCGGGCGCGCTGGCGAGATACTGCCCCCCAAGGCGCAATATAGTTTTGCTTTCCCTTCTCGAACACCGATCCGGTTTCACTTTCAGCCCCGGCCAGGGACGTCTGAAAAATCGACGAAACCCGAAATAAACGTTTTCGCATTAATTCCTCCCTCGGTCGCATCGAATAGAGCATTAGTCGAATTTAAATTTCAGACGAAAGCGCCGCACAGATTTAAGATCTGAATAGGTGACGTCGTAAATGTGAAATGATCGTTGGAAAAGGCTCACTGTTTGCATAATATTATATTATATTTAATGACATGTGATTACGTACGATATGAGTTTTCAGTGCTGGTTTACCGATCAACTGAGTTTGAAAAACTTCATGTTACATATATTCAATCAATACATATAAAATCAACTCTATATATTTTTAATATCTGAACTAGATAAAAATGCCAAACGAAGTTTTTAACATATCTGCATCTTGAAACAATATACCTTTACATACATTTTTAAGTATATATTTATGTATATATAATGCGAAGAGATACTTTAATTTTTGGTTAAAAACGAGGCTAAAGCAATTAAATAAATATATGCATTTGTGTTTTAGATCGTCGACTTTAGTGAGTCTGTAGTTAATATATTATGTATAAAATGTATTATGAGCTTTTATAAGAATTGTAAATAGGGTTTTAGCTGTTTTTCCTATTATGCTGTATATTAACATAAAAATAATATAATACTATAATTACTAACAAACAAAATTGTAAAATAGAAAATAATCAAAATATCAGTAGCTATTAAAATAGATACCTATAAGATATATTGTGAACATAATTTAGTAATAATAAATAGCATTTTTAAATCAAAACCAAATACATTTGTGGTGTATTTGTTTGTTTAAGAATGTTACTCACATACATACATATATGTATATGTATGTACATATGTATACATAGGTATGTATGTATATACATACATACATATGTTGAAAAATTAAAATGGTATATTAAATACATTATATTATACAAATATAAATATATATAAATATATATATATATATATATATATATATATATATATATATATATATATATATATATATATATATATATATATATATATATATATATATATATGTATATATATATATACATACATATATATATATACTATACTTTTATAATACAGCTAATACTGAATGTAAATTTAAGTAGAGATCAATTAAACATCTGTATGCATACATATGTCCATAGATACATACTATTTAGGTATATATATATATACATACATTTATTAGTTTTTATACACAGCTTCTATTGATTGTGTATACAGATTTGGGTAGGAGGGGAGAAGGTTCAACTAAAATTTCTGAAGTATTTCCATCGCATTTGTGCATATGTATATATGTACATATGAAGTAAATGTCAAATGTTTAGCCAAATAAAATCGTATATATAAAAAAAATTTAATGAAAAAAACGAAGTATACAGACATTATTAATATAAAATTGAAAATAATAAATAGTTCATTTATGTATTTATTATTTATATTTGTACGCCAATGGCGTGTTGGGCAATCCTAGGCCAATTCCCACAGAGAGTGCGGTTTGTAGGTGAAATAAAGTGGGTGATGCTGATAAAGTTGTCAGGGTGGAGTGAGCAAGAGCAGAATCACACTGGGCACTGGCCAGGGTCGCACACACTACACCAAGCAAGGACAGGGGAGGGGGGCGGTCGGCAATAGTTAGGGTGGAAAATGGGCAGGGGGGAGGGGTTGAGTGGGTGACCAATGTTCCCATGAGCCCACACTGGGCTGTAGCTTTCTGATAGCGAATTATTTATGGCGTATCTGCCCAGTTATTAAGTGCCCGCACTACGCAGACACATTTTAACCGGGCATTAATTATTTTTAAATCAATAATTCTAGTTTATGAGGCGATCACATTCAGATACACGTATTTTACATATGCACGTGGAAAATTGTAAAATTATGTTGTACACGTAAAGCTAGTTTACAAATTTATTTATTTGAGCTTTTAAACTGCACTAATTGGTGAGTACGGAAAGGCCGATCGTTTGTGTTCCGGATTTCATGGTAATCCACTTAAAAACCGATTTGCATTCACTATCAGTTAAAATATCGCATATTACATTTCAGTGAAATTAATTTGATCAAAATGAATGGAAACCATTTTGAAGTACATATGGACGTTTTTAGTACATTTTAATCACACTTGCATGGGATTGCATTCAATTATTAGTATGACAAGTCATTGAATATTGTTGACTAAGTGCCAAAACCAATAGGTTCCATCATATTTTATAAAATTATAATTTCCATTTACTTCACAATTTATATATTATATGTATGAACATTCTACATAAATATGTACATACATATATACTGTACAAAAAAGTCAATCTGCTTTGTCCTAATTAGCGGATACATAGCGATAGTTATTGTGTAAATCTGATATAGTGTATTGGTGAAAGTTGCCTAGCTGTTCAAGGTAATCAAATGGTACATTGTTTGAGCGTACGATGCTTACGTAAAGAAAAAATCGCCCCAAAGAAAAAAAATATATTGTGACACGTTTGCCGAACCAATGTGTCTAATTGACTATTGTTCTATTCTTTGCCATGTGTTTTTGGAACATATCTCACTGATTTGTTACATACCATGTATATAATTTGAAAAATAAGGAAATGCTCAGAAATAGATGTAGTTCAAATATATTTTATAATAATTAAAATATGAAAGTATTCGATCAATTTTTGCGTATAAAATATGATATAATGTAATCAGTTAAATATGGACTGTAGTATAACGATAAAAGACAGAATATCAAATATAATGAATGACAAATACAATATGAAATATAATGTATGACGATGGTTGCGGATATTGTAGCTAATTGATCTAGTGGAGATTGAAATGTAAGAGTCATTGAGAAATTGTAAGAGATGAATGATAGAGATACTCGAAGGTTCCCCAACATATTTTATTTACATATGTATATAGAAGCAATTAAAATGAATGTGTGGACTGAGAAGGCTCGGGGAAGTATGGAGGCATGTAGAGCGGTGTTTATCTAGCAGTGGATGTTGCATGTCGACGACACATTTTAATAAATCAATATTTGGTGTACATATATTTTAAATTCGGTTGATGTATTTTTGAAATGCGTATAAGTGTAAATCAGCAAGTAATTAAATAAAATAAGAGGCATAAAATATGTACATATGAATGTCTATGTACGTTTCATACATATACATACATATGTATGTCTATGTACAAAAATGATATTCAAAGTAAAGGTATGTATAACTTAATTTGGTGTAGTTTTAAAATTCGTTATTAGCGTCTATCAATTATGTAATCAATCGGTGATTAAGGTGCACTATTTTTCCGATGTACCCATTGATTTGAAACCGGTAACTGTTTCGGTCAGAGAAGCCAGACAATACACCACACATACATACACACCCTTTTCTTTCCTCACCCACCCCCCAACCCATTCATAACAGGTAACAATGACCTGTTCGTAGCCTCCCGTCATCCCCCCTTTTCTCCCAGTACTCTGTGCCACCTAGCTGGGGCATGCTCTGCATTTTGCAGCTTCGTTTCGCGCCACCACCTTTTCCCATCCCTTGCCCACCCACCCACACAGCTCGGTGGTGGACTGAAAAGACTCGGGCGTTTGTGATGCTGAAAGTGTGCTACCAAATGAAGTAACTTTCTGTAATTTGGTAGCCGCTGTTCATACTAATCAATTGGCAGAGTATGTGCGAGAGCTTCCGAGTCTGCAAGTCGATGCAAGGAGGGTAGCATGGGATGGGATGAGAGGGTTGCCACAGAATGCACCCCTGGCACTGGTTCACTCAATAGATCGCGTCAATTATATAGCGCGTGTGTTTGACCATATTAAGATACATCTTAAGACGTTTCTTAGTGCGAAAAAAAGTACAGTTCTAAACTAAAATTAAATACCTTTTAAGTTATATGATTAGGAATGTTTAATTTTTTATTTTTAAGGCTTTTCTATATTTCACTTCGCTTATTGGTTTGACACTATTCCTACATTCTTCCGATCAATTTGAAACTTTGCCATTTTACGCGGTTTGGTCAAACATAGAAATATAAATCACTTCCGCTAGTACGAAGGTGAAAAATAATCGTAATAAACACGTTTAAGAATCCAAAAATTTTGAAGCCAATGACAGCTCAGCTACGCCAGTGGTCAGTAGCCTTTTTGACTTCCACCACCCACTCGTTTTGTCAGATTTTAATCATTTAAACGCCTATAACTTAATCATTTTCACACACTATCTCATAGAATTTACATTATAGGCTCTCATTATCTTTCATATATATTTTTACTTCACTAATAGATTATATAATGAATGATGACATGTTTATATTATAATGCTGATATATTATACATATACATACATACGTGTTACGGCCAAATGCGAGCTCATTTTGAGCTGATGACCTTTCAAACATTTCTACAGGTTACTACGATGATATTTTCCACAACGACAACCAAAATATCATTGTCAAAAAGAATTTCAGGCAAATGTATATATGTAAGTAAGTATGCGAAATATCACATCGATTTGACGATCGGAAGTGATACCTTGTCCAACGGATAACAGAGTCATCCTAAATAAAAACACGTAAAAAATATAGTGAAAAAAATAAATTTCACTATCGACTTATCGAGCGGAAATAATTGAAATCTCTATCGGGAGCCAAACCTCGCAAAATGGCAAGGTTACAAGGAAAATTTTAAAAAGGTACCACTTATTTTTGAACGAAGTGAAACTAATAAAAACCTTGTAATAAAAATTTTACTCGTCACTTCAAGATAGATTATTATATTTCCTCAAAATGGCTAATTGCATATACATACGTAAATCGAAAAACAAGCTTTTTTTATTTTGTTCGAAACAGATAAAGGTGTGCATTGGTTTTCGCGGTATCAGAAATTTTCATAAGCCCAAAACACGCCATGGAAGGACTCAATCATATTTACCATCAATAATATAGAATGCAATAAAAAATCAAATACCAAATATAGAATCGATGTACAAAAAAAAAATCAATTGAGAATGGATATTATAAAACAACGTCAGAATTGACTCCAGTAGAGAAATTATGAAAATGCCGATTGACGTGTGTTGTTCATTAGCTAGACAAGAAATTTCTTTTATAGTGCACAACGAGAGGACAGATTAACTATGTAATGAAAAAATATAATTTATGAAAAAAATGTTTGTAATTGTGATATTCATTTAATCGTATTTGTTGCCGGAAATAAAAAAATAAAATTTTGTATCCATATCTACTCCCATGTTTTAAAAGCACGACACGCCACTGCTATGTATGTATGTATTTTTCGGTCAGAAACCGTCGATGATGTTATTAGCATAAATAACAATTGACACGATTGGATTTGAATCTAATGACCATGCATTTTGGGTTCGCAATATTAATTCGTACGAAACGATAATTATGAAACGGCGAACAATTAGAGGTCAAACACAGTGATGATTGCGTTAACTGGTTGACCGCACCAGACATGCACCGTGCATTATGGTGATTGTACTTGTATGCATGCGCACCTACCTAATCAATAATGTAGGGTTCCGACGTCAATTTGTATGCGACTCTATTTGTATATGTCGATACGCTGATGACATTTCATTTGTCATTGTTTTCGTTAATATTTAATACAATTAAGTTGAAATCGAAATGTTCGTTTGGTAACTGTTGTTTAAAATGTAATGTGTATGTACATACATATGTATTATATGTAGGTACAATATGTAAGTACCCATAGTATCTATATATGCATTAGTGCTTCCAATCCTGGAATGTTTTGTTGGAATCAGGATTATAATAAAATACAGTAAAATTTGTATGTGACAACCCACGGCTTTATCTATTTATTTGATGAATATAAAAAAACAAAAATTGATAATAAAACATGTACATACACATTCAAACATACCGGCTATGAGAGCATTTCAATGCAAATTGAGTGCAAATGTAAGGAAACTTACACGATCCATAAACCGGAAGTGGTAGTTTACTTCCGCGCAGAATTGAGTTTTTATTTTTTCAATATAAATTAGTTAGTTAGAGTTCAAATCAGTCAAAATCTCGGAATCGAATTTTCACATGATCATAAAACATCATCTATTGTTACTACGTACATAACAATATGTACATAGATAAAGTAAAAATTTGGATATGACCAAACCATGATATCTATGTAGTATGTATTTAAGAAATATAAGAAGTGGAAAAAAATAAAATTCTATAATGACGCACACATAACGGTTATGAGAACATTTTTTATACAAGCTGGAGCTTATAGGGAAACTTCTACAAGACAAAAGTTCTACTTACGGCTGTCGGAAAAAATCCCACTTCCGGTTTTTTTAATTTAATGATTTTTTTTTATTTTCAACACATGGATCCAAGGATTTTGAATAGAAATTTCTAGTGAAAATTAAACAGGAGTTAACTGCCACTTCCGGTTAAAGAGTCTTCACTAAATTTTATATTTTACGTGGTATTAAGCTGAAACTGAAAAAGATATGATAAGATAAGGTTAAGACAAGATAAGGTAGAAGTACTACTTCTGGTTGAGGTAAAACCATAAAATATACAAGTTTATGTAATTTATCGTTCAAAAAAGTTTCAGTCTAATCTGTTGAGTGGTTTAGGACAGTTCTTCATAATTACTTTCATGTCACGGCCCCCTAAATCTGAAATAATTAATTCTCGGCCTCTAAAGTTTTTTTTTCCAGTTAAAAGGTTTATTTGGCAGTAATTATTACAATACGTATTCATAAATGAATATTTATACTTTCTACTGAATATTTTCGCGGCCCTGCGAGAAATCCTACGGCCCCCAATTTGGCAAGCACTGGTTTAGGAGACAATTGAATCCAAACAATCTATGTATAAGGGGAGGTACCACTTCCGGTCAACTTGAAAATTTGAAAAAAAAAAATTATGATGGAATTTTCTCGTGTATTCCAGAAGGTACCACTTCCAGCTAACGGATCTTCACGATATTTTATAATTTACTTCTAAACTTATATATATGAAATTTCAGTTCAAGATACTGAGAGATTTCGGAGTAATACGTTGAAAACCTCGATTCTCTAGTATATGTCCTGTGCTGGAGTTAAAGTACTACTTATGGTTGAGTAATGACTTCGATTGGTTGATGAAGCACATGATTGACAAATCTTATATATAATTTCGAAAGAGACTTTGTATGCAAGTTTTCGTTTTCGATGATCGGATGACGATATGAATTGATTTCGATTTCGATTCCTATTTCCATTCGATTTCAGAACATCGTATTCCGTGGCAAGTCGTAGTGTCGTCGAAGAAACCCGAATGACTGGAGTTGCTCACAAGCGAAGCATAATTTATAGTAATCGGGAGTCGGAACTGAAAAATGAAATAAGAATCCCGAACCGGAACTTTAAAATGAATCTGGAACTGGAACTGAAAAAGGAATCTGGAACTGGAACTGAAACTGAAAAAGGAACACTCAACCGGAACTGAAATAAGAATCGAGATCAGGAACTGAAAGAGGAATCGAGATCGGGAATTTAAAAAGGAATCCGGTACCGGAGCTGAAAAACGAATACGGAACCGGAACTGAAAAAGGAATCCGGAACTAGAATTGAAAAGAAATCCAGATCTGGAAGTGAAACAGGAATCCGGATCCGGAAATAAAATTGAAACCAAACATAAAAACATCTCGTCCGTTTATATTAGATAAAATGACGGGCTGAAAACCAGACTGGCACAAGTGACATTTTGTAAAAAAGCTGGTTTTAGTGCTAAAATAATAGCAATTCATATATTCATTATTGTGCCAAAGAGATCGAAGTGAATTATCGATAATAACACCATTTATGAGCGAATGTGTCAAGTGACGTTATATGAAGCTAACAAATGTTGTATGAACCATACTGATACAAGTGTCGAAAAGGGCGGTCGATTGTCGACAGGGGTGACATTATCAATGGATTTTAATATTTTTACGAGTGATAGTGACGATTCTGTTGCAGGTATGTGTGAACTGTATACTTATCTTCGTTTTGGCATCATTTTTTTGAAAGAAAATAATGTAAAATCGGTTTAAAATATAAGTAAAATCATAAACATGATATAACCTCTCATTCATACAATTTTGTATGAAGTTTGTTTGCAATACTTCAAACTGTCAAAAATATCGTAAAGGTGTTTTTTTTAGCTCAATTTTTTTTAAATGAATATTTATATTATATTCTACTAATTTTATATGAATTTAATTATGCGCAAAAATTTATGAATTACATTTTTGGGGATTTTATTCGAGATATCATTTATACCAGTATGACTCTAATGATTTTGTGATTTTTTTAGATGCAACATGGGTACCAGATGACTATAATTTGTCTGTTTCTGCAACAGATGTGTCGTGCAGTGTTAGTGGAGCCCTGGATTTGCAGACATCTTTAACCAATGTGGTGACAGCAACTGAAAATGACAATGAAGAAATTACTTCTGATGTTCCAATCCGATCACGCCAGAGAAAGAGAGACCATATAAACTTGAAAAAAAAACATAAGGAAACAAAAGCGCAACTCGGGAATGGAGTATGTATGTATGTAATGGAAGGGGGTTACAGTTCCAGGCAAAACTTTATCAGCATTTACCCACAAATGTCGATACCAGTGTGATTTGTTTACTGAAGATGAACGTAAACTTTTACATAGCGAGTTTTGGAAATTACATAGGTAACTGGGAAGCCCAGAAAAATTTTATCCGCTGTGCCATATTGATAAGAAAAAGAAAAGTACAGAAATTTACATACATTCTAAAAGGGTGTGCAAAGACTTTTTTTTGAAAACTCTAACGATTTCTAACAGGAGGTTCACATATGCAGCTTCTTCACAGGCACCCGTGGTCGCTACTTTTATATCAGACAACCGTGGCAAGCATGCACCAGGAAATAAAATTACAGAAGATAAGCTTTTGGAAGTGAGAGCACATATTAAAAGTTTTCCTAGGTTTAAAAGTCACTATTCACGTGAAAGTGCACCACACAGAAAATATTTGTCATTAGAGTTATCAGTAACAAAAATGTACTCTCTTTATAAAGATAAAATTACATCTGACGGTGGACAAACTGTTTTTTTTGGTGCCATCTTATCAATTCCCGATAAATCATCATCAGTGATATCGCTGTTCTTCAGGTCATGTACGGGCATTACGGAATCATCACTACTTCCCCAAAATTGTGAATTGGGCTTCTGAATCACTCACATTCAGAACACCAATTCGTGAGGCTTTTTTCGCTTTAAACGCCTCTGCTGGTGAGTTGTGTCCAGTAGCTGCAAAGCTTATATGTTAGGGTGACGGTGCAGTCTCAACTCGTGCCTCTCGGCGCATTCTCGGATGACTTCTTTTACTTTTTGGATTTGAATGTCCTTGTGGATCTTTTCATTTGTGACGAAGCGGATGGCTTACTGCATCCCCATAGTTGTATGCCATATGTCCATATTGGCTTCTAATTTGGAGTCTAATTTGGAGTGTCTTCCTATTAGCCAGTGCATTTCTCTCTGTTTCATTCGAATGTGTTCTATTTTTTTTTTAATATGATGCTTCCAAGTAAGCCTTGAGTCAAGATGCAATCCTAAATATTTGGCTGACAAAGCTTGTGGAACTTGAACATTTTTTTTTAATTTAATAATATATATTTTCTTCTTTAGGTGGACATGCTTCATCGGGGAAATGAGGAAGCTCATAGAAATACATATTTACATATATTTATTAAAAATATATGTACATATTTTCAAGTAAAAATATTTTTCTTTAATATTTACGAACGTCACAAATACGTCATTTCAATGTTAAGTGATTATTATTAATAACTTTTAAACCGAATTCAGCTTCCGGCCAATCTACTTCAATCATGTGTCACGTGACTTATTCTTGATAAATTGTTAAATATTTATTGTACGCGACTGGGTTAACCCTACATGGCCGATGTGCAATAAACGAGCGGCGCACCCTTGTTAATCTTAAGGGCGAGTTGTTGCCGTTCCGGTCTTGGAAGATCCGGGTGTACGGACAGTTTCCGGTTTGGTCGTTTGCCAAATTACATTACGTGTCTTTTGAGGAGAACGACGCCACCGCAAGCAACCCCTACGCTTTTCTTCTTCACGCCTCATAAGAGATTCATTGAGCGTCTGCAGTGTCGTATTATTGACACCGTTAAAAATAAAGAGCATCGCCAAAAATTACATCGTCTTTGTTCTAATAATAAGCTACGAGCAAAACGGAGTTATCTTTTTTCCCGAGACACTTTGAGTGGGATCACACACGGAACTTCCAATTCCCCACTGCACCGACGCAGGTACCATATGAAAGTAAAGTCGGATTTTTACGTCGGAAGTTTCAGGCGTAGTACGTAGGTACTTGCTGGGCTGTAAATAATAAATGCAGATGTATGTCAAATGGCAGGCACGTCCCTGTTGGAAATTCGCAGACACTCTTTGAATCCAAATCAAAGGTCGTCTACAAGTCAGTTTCATATCTAGCTTTAGCTAGATCAAAAATGAAAAACACTCTCCCGTATTCGATATTTCAATAATCGTATATCATTTTATTTTGAAAGTTTCTATACATAACAAAATTCGATATTGCAACATATGTACATACACGTTCACGTTGTTCAAATTTTTTTTGATTCGATGACTATTATTAACTTACTAGTGTTGTGCTCGATGAAATATCATCACATGGGTTATGGAATATTAAGTTATTAAATAAAAAAAATTTGGGTGTGATCAACCCATGACTTTATCTATGTATTAGAGGAATATAAGAAAGTCATAAAACAAAATTATATATCGAACCGTACAGACACATTCACACATACCGGCAGCATTATGAAATATTAATAGTCAGATTTCGTTCAAATTTTTTTTTATTAAATAAAATCACTATCAGTATACACAATAAATATCAAAGAGATTGAAATAATTTAAAAGGTCAAAATAAAATAATAAAATATAATTTAAAAAAAAATACTACTTCCGGTTTACAAATTCTGACCAACACCTTAGCAGCTCTAAGTTGATACATAAAGAATAAAAATATGAATTTTCAGCTTAATACGTTTAGGGGTGTGGACTCAATCGAGGCGACAACATTTTTGACCTTTCTAAGAGAAGAAAATCCCACTTCCGGTTTATTAAATTTGGTATTTTTTTTTTCATCACATTGATACAAGAATTATACTTAATTTTTTTAGTGCAGAAAACACGTGTTCAAGGGGCGCAAAAACAATAGTGGAAGAAAAATCCAACAAGAGTTAACTGCCACTTCCGGTTGAGGAATGCTGCAAATTTTATACATAACTCGGTATTACGCTTAAACTTCTAGATATAATAACGTAGATCTTATAGCAAAAAATTGTGCCAGAGACTTAGGTATACTTATAGATTCCAAACTATCATTTAATGAACATATTAATCATATTGTTACTAAATCTTATAAACTCTTGGGATTTATTTGCCGAGTTGCGAAGCCCTTTAAGAATCCCCATACTCTGATTCTACTCTATTACAGTTTGGTTCGTAGTAATATGGAGTATGCCTCAATCATATGGTCTCCCTATTACCAAACTCACATTGAGCATTTAGAAACAATCCAGAAGCGTTTTTTGCGCCATTTATCCTATAAGACTGGTCTTAAAAAACTGTTACCATCTTATAATGATAGACTTTCTTTATTCCATATTGCAAGTTTGTCTCAGCGTAGAAGGGTTTCTGATTTGTTAATTTTATATAAGATTGCTAATGGTATTCTTGACACATCTGTTTTAAGTGAGATAAATTTTAACGTTAATGCCCGATTCACCAGATGCACAAAACTTTTTTATCCACCATTTTGTCAAAGCAACACCTCTTTTAATAGTGCAATCGTTCGTATATGCCGTATTTACGATAGCTTAGATGATTGTCCTGACCTCTTTAGTGACTCTTTTAGTATTTTTACGACAAAGGTGAAGAAAATAATATGTGGTTGATTTGCTTCTTCACCCTTATAGTCTTTCTTTTTCTTTTTCTTTTTTACTTTATCTGTATCTTTTTCTTTATCTGTTTCTTTTCTTTTTTTTAAATTCTTGATGTTTTTGTAATTTTACTTTTTTATATCACCATGTGGTGCTCACTGTAAATGGAATATTATATTTTTATTTATGTTTATTATTATTTTTTGTCTTATTATACAATTTTCTTTTTATATTTTATTCTGTATGTGTGCCTATTTAAATAAAATAAATAAAAATATGAAATTTCAGTTGAATAAACCAAACGGTTTCTGAGAAAAACATAAAAAACCTAGATTCTCTAGAGTAAAAGTACTACTTCCGGTTCAGATAAAAATATTTAAAAAATAAAGTTATAAAGATTATTATTTCTATCTCATTTAAAAAATTTCAGTCCGATTCAGTTAGCGATTTGGGAGATAATTGAATTAAAAAGGGGAGGTACCATTTCCAGTCAACTTGAAAATTTGAAAAAAATTACGTCGTGTCGATAAGAATTTCAGTAACCGATACTAAGTTTCAGTTTGATAGGACTAACGGTGTTCAAAAAGTCCCCAAAATACACAGACACACACACATTTTTTCTAGATCATGAAAACGTTTAAAAATCAGTAATCGATTCTGAGTTCAAATCAGTCAAAATCTCGAGTTCGAATTTTCGCATGATCACAAAACTTCATCTATTGTTACTACGTACATATGTATATAGATAAAGTAAAAAAATATTTACAGCCGTTAAAGATTAAAAGCAGAACTATCCAAATTGGTATTGGAGCACTAATGTAGACATAAAAAGTTTGTCATAGACTCTCTACTCGAACAGCATATCCATATAGCCTTAAGATTATCCCCATATCACCTGGAACTAAATTCAATTGAGAAAATATGCGCAATAATAATAGAAGTATAATCGAAGACTAATACATATGTATGTATAAATGTAAATCACTGAAGTATAATATTTAATAAACAGAGCATTTGCGTACAATATTTTATACAGTTGTGTGATCCAAGCTCATGTTAGATTTTATAGAAATATGTAGATAATACCTAGGAAAAAGACGATCGGTTAAAAGAAACTTTTTTTAAAGTATACTATTCGGCGCTTCCCATTCGAAATCATTGCCGAAGCTCGCATGTAAATAAGCGGAAAATCGCACGTACGTAAACACTCATCCAACTGGTAGAATGATAGGAAAAAGGGGGTGAAAATGGGGTGGAAGCAGGGGCTGTAAGTAAAGAAGTGGACTAGGGTGTGAGCAGGGGGCGTTATAATCGGAGTTGGGTGCTGGAGCAGCTCGCGTTATTGCGTACGTGACTGCCGGTTATCAATCCACTATTTCCTCTTACTTATACCCATTTTTCACTTCTTTCTACTGTTGAGATGCGTTCTTCCTTTTCTATGTTTTGTTGGCACTGGGTAAAATTAAGATATCGTCTAAAATACATCACAGTAAGCGTCGACCATCAATTACCCGCGGATATAAATAAAACCACTTAATACGTCATATTTAATTTTATTTTAAAACTAGCTTTATTACCCGGCTTCGCTCGGCATTTGTAATATAAACCAGTTGAACATGAGTTATCTCATAGTAAACATTTTATTAATTTTTTTTCAATAGTTTCATTTTATATAAATTTATTTGAATACTCTTTTGTTTTTTTTTTAAATTGACTGTCACGAACAAACAAATATATTTAGTAAGTCTCTTATAAAAAATTATATGTACACTCCCGGGGTCTGCGCCCCCTAGGTTGCGAAGCCCTAGGGCATCGCCCTCGGTGCCTACGCCCCCGGGAACTTTGAATCCTTTGAATCGGAAAAAAGCGATTTTTTCAATGACGTCGGAACAATAGACTGTTGACGAAAAATACGTAGGTACATAAATACATAATTACATACATATACGAACAAACTTTATTGTTTTATATAGTAGATTTCCATATTTTTGTATTATCGTCTCATATAAAGTTTAATGAAATGCATGCATTCCATATTTGAAAATACTGAATCTTCAATCGGATATGAGAAGCATAATAAGCATATTTACTTTAATTATCTCATGAAAAATAATATCATTCATTCAACTATTGATGTTTTGAGAAATGTCTTCACCAATGTTCTTCACCAACGCATCAAAATATTGGAAAAAGGTTTAGGGTGGTTCCTGGTTAGGACGATCAGGTAGCGTCACTCTACTTAGATTCAAGGAATTCATTCATAGAATGGCTGCCCTTCTACTAGAGAACAGAGTGGTATTTAGCCTCAAAAGCTGACCAAAACTCAAAAATTTAAACTTTCACAAAGTGAGTTTATGTTGGGTTCTCAAAGCAGGTAGATAAGTATGAAGTTACACTACGGAGTCCATATCTTGGTCTAGCTCACTATTCAAATGTAGATTTGAATCTTGCCATTTGTGTGATATCCTTGTTTTTGTTCGCGGCATTTTGTTGTTAAACAATCTTTACATGTGATTATTTTGATGTTAAAATTGTTTTTGGCAAAAAAACTTAGTATAGACGTTGAAGAATAAGATACATATGTACACTAGATTAAACTAAGTTTCAGTCCTTTTAAATTTTTATTTTACATGTTTCGACCTGTCAACAAACCCTACTATTTTCATTTAGGTTTTATTTACTTTTTTGTACAAATTGATGTTTTTTGTTATGATTTGACAGAGTGCGAGGGAGCGGGATCAGTGTTGGTGATGTCTCCAGGACAGCGTCGTCAAAATCAAAGATGGTTTTTGATATCTTCTATGTATATTATAATCAGCCTCGATTGGTTAAATTTACAGTGGTTTGAAATGTACGATCGACATGTTGGTATGATATGTCGATCGACTGGTATCTACCGAATCTGGGTTTCAACTCACTCTCAGTATCGACTGACTCTTTTGTTTGAAATGGGGGTCTCACCCTTTCACAAAACCATCTAAGGTCTTAAGTTACTTCGATTCCCGATCCAGTGACCCGGATTTCTTTGACGAGACCACGATTTTCCACACCGTTGGCCCACGGATGGAGCTCTTTATTATATTTAATTTATTTAAACAATTTTGCAATTCAACTCGTTTAACAGAGAATTTTGTGTATTAATTTGATTTTTACTTTATCTATGTACGTATGTAAGTATGTATGTACGTATTAATAATAGATGAAGTTTTGTGACCATGCAAAAATTTGAACTCGAAATTTTGACTGATTCGAATACAGAATCTATCACTGATCTCGTTTTAATGATCTAGAAAAAATGTGCGTGTTTATGTATCTTGCGGATTTTTTCAAAACCACTTGGTAGTACATAGCACTAAACTGTACCACCATATAAAAATGATTGTATTTCATGAAATTTGTTTTTGCAAGTGAAATTATTATATATATATATATGTAGTATTTGCATGGTAAGGAATGTGAAGACAAGATACACGCAATATGTAGATCGGTTTTGTGGATAAAAAGTCACAATTGTAATATGCTTAAAGTTTAATATATATGTATGTATATGTTACACCGAATCCGTGAAATTATCTATTACACACATAAATTAATGCTATTTTTATACATTTTGATCGATATTTTGACAGTCGGAATTTTATACCTTGTGAAGAATCCGTATTATATTATAAATATTTAATATCATTACACACGTCCCAGCAAATAGCTCCAGACCACAATGACCAGACCAAATGTATGAAAATGTGAGCGACTAAGAAATCACCCGGTGTGAAACGCTGTGTAGTCTCTAACTGCATACGTTTCTCCGGAGTCTGGAGATGCATTTGTCCGGAGGACCAAAACAGTCCTGCGTGACCTGGGCTTTGGAACACTTAGTATTTTAACAATTTCGTAGTCACCTCTCACTCATTGGTTTAACCTAAAATACAAACATTGTTTGGACAGGGGACTATTACAGAAAAACACTCTTTGAAGTCTTTGAGAATGGGCTAAAAATGTACCTTAAATTTAAACGATAAGTCACTATTAATAGTGTTTTGGGCTTTTATTATTTCTTTTACACAAAAATACAATGGAACTGACTCTGTGTTCATACATAGTAAATAATTTTTACATGATATAAATAAATATTAAAAATTTTAACAATTTTTTCAACTTTTCCCAATGTCACAGATAGAATTTGCTCAAATTTAAATTTTGTGCATTTCACAGGAGTTGTTACAATGTAAAGAATTAATGATAAAAAGTAATGGCCACTAGAAATTATGTACTATCAATCATAATTGAAATGCATATAGCTTGTGGGTATAAAGGGGAAAATGTTAAAATGTTAAATAACTCGTTTGCCACTTCTATCTCTCTTTTTGAAGTGGCATCAAAAAATTAAATTTGGTTAATGAATTAGAATTAGATAAACTTTGGGAATCCACCAAGTCTTTGTCCTCTTTAGTTAAGGTCTGATACTGTAAAAGGCCACATGACATTCTTTCTCTGTGGACCTCTCACACTGGTCAATAATCATTTTCACAATAACAATCAGTACAATTGCAGTGTTGTTTTAGGTTTTCTTTTCCCATTTATACCCACAAGCTATATGCGTTCAATTATAATTGATAGTACATAATTTCTTGTGGCCATTACTTTTTATCCTTAATTCTTTACACTGTAACAGCTCCTGTGAAATGCGCCAAATTTAAATTTGAGCAAATTCTATCTGTGACGGTGGGAAAAGTTGAAAAAATTGTTAAAATTTTAAATGTTAATTTATATCATGTAAAATTATTTACTATGTATGAACACACAGTCAGTGTGTTTGTATGTGCATATATTTCAGTTTTAGAATTTTCTTTTATACTTCTTGTTTTACTCAAAAACATAGATAAAGTCGTGGGTATCACATCCGATTTATTTTATTGAATAATTTAATATACCATCAATCATGCGTTGAGAATTCATCTGGCTTATCAGTAGTGTTTATATAACTATGTACTAGCTGAACCCGGCATGCGTTGCAACGCCACAATAACGCATGCAATTCCCGTTACCGTCCCCGTTCTCGTTACCGTTCCCGTTCCCATTTGTCGGAAAAACGTAGACAGCGAACATATTTGAAATAATTCAATTGTTTGCTTATTTTACCCAACAACGCAGGTGTTGCAATGTTTACCCTAATAACGGAATAATGCGTTGCAATGACACTCATTTCCGTTTTTTTCGTTTCCGTTCCCGTTTTTGAGCAATTTTTTTTCATAGTAATCTTCCTGGACATGCATACAACAAATCCTAAAAGTTTCATCGTAATCGGTTCAGTGGTTTAGGAGACTATTTGAGACAGACAAACATTGATTTTTATATATAAAGATATGTTACGTGACTAATTCTATTACTGCGTGAACTTTTGTTTTTTATGAATTGTACATACATATGTATAAATATATATGTTGTGTGCCGAATTTTAAATCGGTAAAATTGCGAGCTAAAAGCTCTTACTAGTATTTACTTGTATTTACACGAATCTGAATTGAATTAATAGGGATAATATATTAAATTGTCTTTATATGAGAATTAAATAAAACTCCACTTAAAAAAATCATATTTCGATATATATATATATATATATATATATATATATATATATATATATTTTTTTTTTTTAAATAACATTTAGGTGTGAATTTTTTTAGATATTTGCGGGCAGTAATAATTGGCGGTGTCCAACCCCGGAATATCAAATTCAATTGAAATCACTTATCGACTGATCCTCTTACGGGATCTTCCCGTCATAACTCTGCATGAGGGCGACCCTCCTCCGGTCCAACGATCCTATTATCGTCCCCAACACCTACTACCGAAACTTTGGCCATATAAATTTTTGATATATGACCACGACCTCCCCCCCCCCCTTACGACCCAGGCGAACATTTTTTATGCTTTTCACCATTTTCCACTCTCGCAAAGAACTGAAAATCCTGTCGTGCAAAATGCGCTTAAATGAGCCACATATTGTATCTTAAGCTCGTCCGTTTATCTTTGAATATAAAAGGAAACATGCGTTTAATTGAATTATTTAAGAAAAATTCCCATTCTGATGTTCATAAAATAACATGAATAATCATATGTTTGGATTTTTGTTGAACAAGTAACTAACAAGTAACTAACTAACAAGTAAGGGTTCGTCACGCTAGAATCTATTTAATTTATAAATCGCGCGAACGCCGAAGTCAACCATACACGAGACCGTATGTACATATTATGTATGTGTTTATAGCGTATAAAATATTTTTACAAGGACTATCTGCTCCTTGCAGTTAAAACGTGACACTCCGTAACTTACATTGCGAACATACTTCCAAAAGAATAACAGCGATACAGTGTGGCCGGGGGCCGCCGCCGCAGTAACAGATACGGTCATGGGGCGGCAGCAGCCTCCACCTCCTGAACTACCCCACGGCCCCACCAGGGCTCCCGAGGGGACGGCTCAGAGGTGGGGAACGGCAGAGGGGGGTTGGGGCACCGGGAGACGTATCTTCCCGAGGGGCGGCAGCTCATAAGAATAGAACGTGTTTTATCTGCGATCGGGCCCCGCCGCATCCTCCCCCGAAATAAGAGCAGGCAAACTTGGGCTATGGGGTGGTGGGTAGCTCCGATTATTGAATTCAATTTTAGTGGTTGCGATAATATGCCCGCGGTGGCTTCTTTCTTTTCTTATACACGTTAGTATTCAAATTTTGAATGTGACTTACCTACAAGTGTCACTCGCGTGACGCTTGTAGGTATGTGGCACGAAATAAAAGCCGCACACTTCACTCACAAATCGGCTGTAGGGATGAACTTAAGTTGGACGTCTGCTCTGAAATACCGAGCTTCAGTTGGCAGACTAGCGCTTTCGACAGTTGTGTAATTGTTACGCGCCAAGCCCACGCGAAGAAGTTACGTGCGTGTGGCCTTTCGAAAGCTCTAATTTATTTACGCACCTCCCCTCTACTTTCGGGCTTTTACCTCATCACAATGTATACATATTTTTTAATAATGCAAAAATATAATTTTCACAATCATACATATTCATCTTAAGAAATAAAAATACTTTTTTTTAAAAACAAGTCTCTTCTATATTTTATTTACATATGTATGTATGTATGTATATACATATGTATATAAAATGTTTTACGTATGTACATATATATGTATACATATATAAAAAACCCACTAAATTAGTATATAAAATATAAAAAAGTATATATTTGTACATATATGTACGTAGGTATTTAAAATGTATTAGAATATAAAAAAATAATTATAAAATAAGTATGTATGTAATGTATGGCCGCGTAAGTATGTATGTAGAGATATAAAGGCAGCACAAGCCTTAATAAGTAAATTTATTTAATTACATTAGTTTAAGCCGGGATCAAAATCCTAATCATTGAAATCATTTTGATTGAAATCCGTATCATGAAATCCCACACATTTTATACTGTCGTACATTTACATTTTATATTGTACATGTACCCATAGCGCCGACTTGGAGTTAATCTGTAAAGTCACTATGGCGAATTTGTAAATAAATAAATAAATAAAATAAATTTGTTATTGAAATAATTTTTAAATTCTTTTTATTTTATTTTATAATTATTTTTTTATATTTTAGTACATTTTATATACCTATAAATACTTTTTACTTTATCTATGTACGTAGTAGCAATAGATGAATTTTTGTGATCATGCGAAAATCCGAAATCGAGATTTTGACTGATTCGAACTCAGAATCGATTACTAATCACGTTGTCATGATCTAGAAAAAATGTGTGTGTATGTGTGTCTGTGTGTGTGGCTGTGTATTTTGGGGATTTTGGGGAAATGGTACCTTCCCTTATAGGTGTCCCATTTTTATTTTATGTCAGCTTCTAATTTCCTCTTTTGTTAAGTAATATAATTTGTACCAAAACATGATAACAAATTAAATGTATAATTATGATGAAAATAATAACATAAAGCGATTTTTTTTCAGAAACATGTAAAGCGAATCGTCTAGCAAAGTACTTAAATCTTACTTTCAACATTAACAATTTTTTATAGTCTTAATAATTTGATATTATCAAGTTCATTATAGTCGTTTTCTGTGAGCTGAAATTCCTTATTCTTCAATTCTTAAATTATTCTTCAATTCGGACTGTATATTATGATGTCGATAAAAATAATCGTTATTTTTTTAGAATATCAGTAAAATGAAGAGTATTAAATATCAATTGAGAAAAACCGGTTTCAAACCCAAACCAGTTGAGTACAACATTTTTCTAAAATTTATCATAATTACATATAATTTATCAGAGGTCGATGATATATTGAAATCAATCAAAATCTTGAGGTAGAATTTTCTTACGTTTATTAATAAAGTCAAGAGATATTTCAGAACTATAAATTTAATGGTTAATGAAATCACTTTTCTATATATGTGCCCATAATTATGAAAGTGGTCTAAGTCAAGAAAAAAAAAATTTATATAATTTTTTATAAATATACATATTACAATATAACCGATAAAATGCACATTAAAAAAATTAAATTTTTCTTGACTTAGACCACTTTCGTAATTATGGGCACATATGTACATATGTATTATGTAGACCAAATTTTCTATCAAAAATTTTCTACAAAGAACTATTTAAGTTTCAAAATTTAACTGTCGTAAAACATCAATTTCAATAAAGTTGAAAGTTTATTTCAGACAGGCGACCCTTTTAATATTTACATTGATTTCATAAATAAATTACATATACTATTCCCACTTAAATACTATGTTGAATTTTTAAACTTAATGAAGTATATGTATGAACTAGGGTTTCTGTATTCCCGGACTTTTTCAATTCCCGGGACACGGGACGGAGCCCGGGATCGTTCCCGGGATTCCCGGGATCACGGGACACATGTAAAAAAATATTTTTTTTCAATTTAATATATTTTTTATTAATAAAAAAAATATTTATTTACAAAATGTAAAAAAACAATACATAATATAGCTATTAATTGAAGAAGGATATATTCGCTTCATAATAGTTTCCCCGTAGGATATACAGACATACATACATTCGCTTTTATTACAACATTTAAAAAATGTTTTGTTCGGTATAAAATTATAATTATTTAAAATAATCAGTTTTAGGCTTCTTTTTTCTTCGATTTTAATTTTCAATTCTTGGCATAATTCATCGGTAAGGTTAAATCCTTCTGTATTGAGATTTTCTAAAAATAGAATTACAAGTAACGATTTTCGCCAAACGCACAGAACCATTATGTTCATAAAACTTCCACGTTTTGGGAATGCGCTGTACTTACTGCTAAACAACAAACCTTTGAGAATATTTTGCGATTCTTTGTGTATTTGATTTATTATTATCCTTCGTGCAGTCGTGAAAATGTTGTATATTTTCAAGATTTTTTAAAATCCAATTTCCGGGATTTGAGATAACAATTCCCGGGATACGGGACAACAAGAATTCCCGGGAATGTCTGTCCCGGGTCGACCCGGGTCAGAAACCCTAGTATGAACATATGTAGTTGTATGTACTTTAGTGATATAAATTACATACATCTAATTATTAGAGATTTGAAACTATTTTCACATTTCAAATATAAATATAGCACCACAGTTCGAACCGTGCAAAAACAAGTAAGGAAAACCGTGTCAATATTTGAGTCGCGTGCCCCTAGCAGATAGTGCTACCCCCCCGCAAACGATTTTCCAGTCGCCAACGACAACGCACCGGAAAATGAATTTAACTATTATATTTCAACGAGGAACATTTTCCATAGTCATCGCGGAGTTTGCCCGTTCTCCCTCGGAAAATTTGTATAAAATGCGTCGAACACGCACGTGCGCGGTGACGAAGCGGAAAATTATACGATATGACGTAAAAATGCACAAGAACCAAAAGGAAAACTGTTGTTATATATTGTGATTAAAATAAACTGGCTGTAATTAGTAAATAATTAAATATGATATACTAAATAGTACTCACCGGTTGTCGAATTTCTCCTAACGAAGACATAGTAAGCAAAAACTTTCTGGGAATTTTTTTCAAATTAAGAGTTCTGGATTTTAATCATGATCTTGGAAGATATTGGGGCGTTGGGAGGTTGTAACTTTATATAGTTGAGTTGGTGTGTGTTCTAGTATTAGATGACGTGTACTATTACTGGTAATAACGAAAGTTTCGTGGAGCAGACGCCACATGTGTTTCTTGGTGGTCTAATCGATACTTGAAAAACACACATCGCTTGAGAGCATTTTTCCGACAAACTATCTTGGTTGAAAATAAAGTTTTTATTTTATATATGAAGAAATTATCACAAGCGAAAATGATATTTATAATAAGAAGATGTTTGTAAAAATGAATATATTTGTTTGTTTCTATACATATTTGTTTGTCCGTTATGGAAATGCATGGTTTCAAATTAATATTGTATTATATTAATGGCAAGTAATGTTTTTTTGAATAGGGTTTTAGAAGTCACTGTGGATTTTTACTTTTTCTATGTACCTAGTAGCAATAGATGAAGTTTTGTGATCATGCGAAAATTTGACGTCGAGATTTTGACTGATTCTAACTCTTATCTTACTGATCACGTTTTTATGATCTAGAAAAAATGTGTGTGTGTGTATGTGTCTGTGTATTTTTAGGATTTTTTGAACACCGTTAGTTATATCGAACTGAAACTTAGTATCGGTTTCTGAAATTCTTATTGACATGACGTAAATTTTTTTCAAATTTTTAAGTTGAGCGAAAATGGTACCTCCCCTTATAGGTCTCCCCTTTTTTTTTAAGTTTTTGAATTCAATTATCTCCCAAGCCGCTAATTGAATCGGACTGAAATTTTTTTACATGTAGTAGAAATAATAATCTTTATAAAATTATATTTTTTAAATATTTTTATCTGAACCGGAAGTAGTACTTTTACTCTAGAGAATCGGGGTTTTTCATGTTTTTCTCAGAAACCTTTTGGTTTATTGAACTGAAATTTCACATCTAGAAATTTAAGTATAATAAAAAGCTATGTATAAAATTTGGTAATCATCCCTCAACTGGAAGTGGCAGTTTACTCTTGTTCGATTTTTCTACCACTATTTTTTTCGACCCCTTTAACATGTGTGGTCTTCACGAAAAAATTCAAATATAATTCTTGTATCAATGTGAAGAAAATAAAAAAAAAATCAAGTGGAATTTTTTCCTCTTAGAAAGGTCAAAAATGTTGTCACCCGGATCCTGTTCAAAACCCTGAACGTATTAAGCTGAAAATTTATATTTGTATTCTTTATATACTAACTTAGAACTGCTAACATTTTGGTCAGAATTCGTTAACCGGAAGTAGTATTTTTTTTTTAAACAATATTTCATTATTTTATTTTGACCTTTTCAATTATTTAAATCTCTTTGATATTTATTATGTATAAATTTGAACGAAATCTGACAACCGGAAGTATAACTTTTGTCTTGTGCAAGTTTCCATAAATTAGCGCTCAATTTTTATCGAAAATGCTGTCTTGGCTATTAGTATCTTTGAATATTTCTGTACGGTTCAATATAGAATTTTGTTTTGTGACTTAATTATATTCCTCAAATACAAAGATAAAGTCATAGGTTGGTCACATCCGAATTTTTTTCTTTTTCGTCTACCGGAGAAACTTTGTAGATCGATTAATAGCAGTTATGATATTTTTGTCCATTTTTATTTTATATTTGTATATATATTTATATATTTTATTATATAAAAGCTGAACCTGGCATGCGTTGCAATGCCATAATAGCGCATTCAATTCCTGTTCCCGTTCCTGTTCCCATTCCCGTTCTCGTTCCCGTTCCCATTTGCCGAAAAAACGCAGGCAGCGAACACATTTGAAATTATTCAATTATTTGTTTATTTTACACTAGCAACGCGGGTCGCGACGTGAAAACATTTGAAATTATTGCGTTGCAATGTCACTCATTCCCGTTTCCGTTCCAGTTTTTGGCCGTTTTTTTTCACAGTAAGCTTCCCGAACATGCATACAACAAATCCTGAGAGTCCCATCGTAATCGGTTCAGTGCTTTAGGAGCCTATACGAAACAGACAGACAGACAAATAGACATTCCATTTTATATACATACATACATATATATATATATATATATATATATATATATATATATATATATATATATATATATATATATATATATATATATATATATATATATATATATATATATATATATATATATATATATATATATATATATATATATATATATATATATATATATATATATATATATATATATATATATATATATATATATTTGTATTTTGTAACCTTTGTTGTAAAAGTGACATATTTAGTTTCGGATAGATTTATTTAATGATTATTTTTAAAATACTGAACTAAAATAATAAAATTAATACATACATACATATTTATATGTATTTATTTTCAAAATTATATTTGATTCCCCTCTATTTCAAAGATCATTAATTATTCTTTAAGATAAAATTTTACGCATAATCAACTTTATTTTTCTACCGAAATTTGTTTTGATTATTTTTCAAATCGGCTGTTTAGCAACCGATGGCATTAGAGAAATACTAATACATATACATACATACATATGTATGTACACGTGCCTTTATGAGTGAAATGTAGTTTAAGTGAATTTAATTAAACAAATACCAACTATTAGAAAACACTTTAACATAAGTACAAGTTAAATATGCAAGTATGCATTTAAGCTGGTCGAATATTAGTCAATAATCAATCGGAGTTAGGGGGTATAAAAGGAGAGCGTGTTGCAATCATAAAGTGGCTTAATCTGCACATTTGCGCAATTGAACGCGGAAGCTGGGCAAATTAATTCCGCTGCGGAAACTTAATTAAAAAGCGGCTGCATTATGCAATAGCTTATCCGAGAGCCCTGGTTCAACCCCTTAGCCACCCTGATTTAGCACGCGATAGCCCGTTCTCGACCTCTTCCACCACCACCTCCCCCAACACTGAAGTCAGCCAACGATCACCTATTATTTTCTTCGCGCCGGGAAATTATCGCTCGTTACGTTCGGTCCGATGAGTAACTTAAGAAAAACTTCTTCGACAGTCATCCTATAGCTACAATTGTAAGTACCGATATATAATCAAATAATTTTCAATACCTTTATAAACACAATTAATATATATATTAATTTGATTGAAGAATTAAACAAGTGAAATCAAATTTTAAGTGTAATTGGTAAGTTAAAGATTATTTATCAAAATTTGTCCGAATTTTCGCATGTTTAATGCTCGTTATTGGCAGTTTTGCAGTCTCTCAAAATGTTCAATACCTTAAAAGACTATGAAGAAGTCAACGATTTTATTTACCTAGATGCCTTGAGAAGAGAAGGGATGACAATCAGAAATCCGCAGAATAAATAGGAAAGGCGAAAACGGCGATGATCAGTCTGTCAAAGATATGGAAAAACCGTTCTGATCGATTCGAGTCCAAATCAGTCAAAATCTCGAGGCCTAATTTTCGCATGATAATACAACTTCATCTATAACGTACGACAACAGATGTATTTACATATACTTATTTATTTTATTTATTTAAAAAGGCTCACCAATAATATATACAACAACTTATAGTTAAAGTAAAACTTTTAATTACCGATAGTTAAGAAAATTTTATTGTCTTCCATTTCGTGACATATGTGCATAAATAGTCTTAATATATTATTTCGAAAGAGACTTTGTATGAAACTATGTAAGTGTATAACTAAGGTTTGGGGTTTCTTTCATAGAATCCACGACTTGTGACATATTGGGGCAACCTGTGAAGACACTGGCATATGTTTATTAAAATAAAACAAAAAAATATAAGTAATATCTCAAAATCACTTCGAAATCTATTGAAATATTTCGTGTCTATTCGCATGCAGAAAAATATTCTGCATAAAATTACGATATTTATTGAGTTTTTGTATGAACGTTAGAAATCACTTACGGTGTGGATTCGGTCTAATTTGGGGGATTTAGGAGGGCGCCTTGGGGGCGCCATCTGCCGTACAGCTTCGTCTGGGGGACCTCTAGAATCAACCTGTAACCAAGTGGGGGGTAACCGAAAAAAGAGACCTAAGGGGAGAAGCCTGCGGGACAGCTGTTATCTGACCGGCACTGATTCACGCGAGACGCCATAACCCCGAGCGCCATATTGGCGCCTCGGTTGCTGCGCTCTTTTACAGCTCATTATCAAGTAGCTTGGATACTTCTTAGCGTATTTTTACTGAATATTAGAGGTGATATAGTAGCTCACTCAAATCTTATAAAAATGTACATACTTATTTTTGAAAGATTAGATTAACTATTTTATGGGCAAATATTGTTGCTATGTTGCTCTATTCAAACACATGTATGTGTGAAATGGTTTTGGATTTACAGAATATTTTTAGCTGACACTTTTTGGTGTCACGGTTATCACTAATCACGGTATCATACATATGTGGGTAATAAGCTCGATAAATGCTTATGATATACATATTCATATATGACTACATTTTTACTAGAATTTCGTTCTGCTGTTTACGTGTAGTTGCCAGCCTGAGTTATATTGGTATAAATGAACCATTAGTGGTAGCTGAGCCACGAAAACATGCTATTTGATCATAACTATGCTATTTGATACATAGCCAGCAGTATGGCTCGGTGGTTGCGTTTATGCTTAGCAACGAGAGATTATCGGGTTCGATCCCGTGCTAATATTTAACGATGCTGGTTAGACTTGGATATTTGTCAATAGTTTCCTATCAGAGTTTGCCAATTTATCTGATTTCATTGTTGAAACGGTTCCTCAATTCCATAAAATTGGCAAAAACCATCATAACCACCAAGGTCACAAATTTCTGAATTTGATTCCGTGCTCTCCAGCCTCTTGAAATACAGTGATTTATGTAATAAAAAATGCTGCAAATGGGTTTAATTGTTAGGCATTCCTGGTTTATATCTATGTACATATGTAAAAATAAAAAATATACATTCGTATGTAGATATTCTTCGAGTAATTGCAGTTCTGCGTTAAAAATCAGCAATGTGGTTTTTTCTCAGCCTCATCGTAGGGTATCTTGCGCGCATTCAAGTTGGAAAACACTCGAACGAATGTCCCCCAAATACGGAAAAGCCAAAAAAAAAAGAATAAAGTAAAAAAAAAAACGAAAAAGTCAGACGAACGAGGGTGAGAAGGCCACGACACTTTAACGAGATATTCATGAGCCGAGGGACCCGTCCTCAACATAACACAAAGAAATAGAGTTTATATTTAATTTCGACTGCAAAGTTTGCTCACCATTTTGCTGGATACACAGGCCGGTCGTGTGCGAGACGGCGCATAACGTGTTTATACATCGGCTCAAAGGCGGACACAGTGGCGAATAACCTTTTTTTACCAAACTTGGCAATTGGATTAAAGTATGGTTTTCCTTTGAATTCGCACGACACCCTTTTGTAGACTTTAGAAAAGTATGTATGTATGTCTAAAGCATTTTTATTATTATACATACATATACATATATGTACATACAACTAGTGGTTGTACCCGGCTTCGATCCGTATAATTTAGTATATATAAAAACGGACGGAATTTTTGTTGGTATGTGAGTATGTGGCGAGTGCATTGACAAATATGGAGATTTCAAAAATACAAAAATTTTTATTTTAGAATTATCAATAGTTATTACATACATATGTCGATTTTGATTTATGTAGATTCCGATTCCGATGATGACTTCGGTTCCGAGTTCAATTGTGACTTTGGTTACGATTACGATTACGACGACATTTGTTGTTGTTTGTTATTATTATTATTATGCATATAACTTTATTTTAATTCATGTATCGATTCCTATGCCGAAACTGTCCGTTGTAATATCAACGGGCACAATACAAGTTTGTATTATAACCAGTATTGTATTATAACCAGTTTGTATTGTAGCCAGCAGCATAGCTCGGACGTTAAGCTTCTGCTTACCGTCAAGAAGGTGCCGGGTTCTATCCCTGAATGAAAATGAATTTTTCAGAGTATGCTGTTGGTCAGACCTGGATTTGTGACTCCAGGTTGATCGTTTCCTATCAGAGTTTGCCAATTTTCTCTGATTTCATTGTTGAAACGGTTCCCGGAAAAAAAAATTGGCTAAAAATCCTTCCTACCTACTATGTCACCACTATTTGATAAATTTGATTGATGTACAATAAAAAATTATGTACAATTCATAGATGTCTCGTTAATTTGCGAGTTTTTTCAGTGTCTCGCAATTCAACGACTTATAATAAAAATGCTGTATTTGTATTTGTAATTGGCCAGGAAGGCGCATTGGGATTTACCTGTAAGGCCTTCCTGGTATATATGTAAAATAAAAATATAAAATAAAAATATATAAGCCGCTTAACACTTTGCCCGTGGTAACGATTAAGGTAACTTTCACGGTAACGATTAAGCGAATTTTCAAATCGAGCTGTCGACCATAAATATACATATGTTGTAATATTTATTCAAGTGACCCAATATGTCAATTGACACCTAAAGTACCTTTTTAAATATTGAATCACGCCATTCGCGCTACTGGCATTTTACGCATGACGTCTGTAGCGGTTATCCACGGGGATAGGGGTTAAATATTACTAATATATTAATAAATATTCATTTGTTTTTTATTAAATTTATTGAGTTCAATTTATTTGAATATTTGACGACATCCAATCAGAAACGAATTACATTTGTAATTTATGTAGATTTTATTTTAATGTAATTAATGAATTAGTTAAATATATTTAATGAATTAGTTAAATATAATAGATTTTAGTTGTAATTTTTAATTAATAATGTAGATTTCATTTGGTCATAGAAAGCTACTCTCAATTTATTCAAGACTGTTGTCAATTTTTAGTTCCGAAAATAAATGATAGTTCATGATTATTTTACGGTTTAATTGGAAAATGTACATACATACATACATATCTCTTACTATAGACAGCAATTAAAGGAACATTTCATTTCTTAAAACAAATCTCACAAATGTATCTCGATGGATCTGCTTATTATACAAATTATCATGATTACCATAATAAAATAATTTCAATAAAATTTGAAAAGTTTTCAATGCTACATATGTATGTACATACGTATTTCAAATAAACTCTCACATTTTAAAATTTGATTGGACAAAATTATTGATATTGTTAAATGTTTAATAATCGTAATTGGATTTCTAATCTATTTCTATTACTCTCGTAAAGGAAATACAATATGAAAATAGCGTTGTTAAATTATGAAATTATAAAAATACATTTTTCTAAGATTAAAATTTTCGACTATAAACATTGATATTAAATATTTTATGAAACTAGAAAAATAAATTTTAGAAACATATACGTTGACCAAATAAGTCCAATGGTTATTGGATTGGGATAAGTCGCACGAAATTTTCCAGCAGGACTCTTAGGGGAGTCGCAAAGTTTTACATCTGCTCATGACAGCCAGAGGCAAGAATCTACATTTATTCAATGATAATATATCTTCATGGAAGGAAAAGAGACGAAGAAGGGGAGGACAACCGATTCGACTGAATTGAATTTGTTAATCGATTTTATTTTTTCGATTTACTTTGAAAAATTGCCAGGAGCAGTTCAAATTCTGATCTTGATATTGAATGTTTCAATTTAATAATAATTCACTAGCACCTACAGAGCAATAACGGATTTATATATATATTTACAAATACGAAGCGCGAATCAAGGAATTTTACTACGGTTTGAATTGCGGCATTCCATCTTGTCTCGAAAGAGTATTAACCCTTTCGCGTCTCTGAATATTAAAGTCGTGAAGTCAGACGCAACAGACTTAGTATTGCGTTTATTTCTGTGAAGAACTCACCCCTTACAGCGTTAACGTGTAATTTGCCAAGCGAGAGACAGTTGATACGGGGGTGAAAGGGGGTTAGTGGTGGTTGGCACTTGCAATTTCATTCGTGTTCCGCACGAGAACTACACTGCATTAATTCATAGGTACTACATAGATGAACTATTTTATATTGCGTTTGATTATGTCTCTCAGATCATCATGTTCATCACACAATGTTCATTGATATTTATATATATATATATATATATATATATATATATATATATATATATATATATATATATATATATATATATTTACTTTATCTATGTACGTAGTTTTTTTTCTTCAACTTCTGCATACATATTTTTTTTTCAACTTCTTTTTTTTTTTTTTCAAGATCTACATACATATGTACATACATTTATATGTATGTATAGTCAATTATCAATTCATATCTAAAATCACCCGTTAATATATCAACGGACAAACAATTAATTATTACATAATACGTGGACTTTTGTGCCCCCAAAATGGCGGTCATTCGCCGAATAATTTTATTGATACATTTATATAATTTTACGAGATCACTACAAGTCATTTGTATCGCTCCAATCGGTTTTCTTCGGTACATTTAATAATCGCTCGGGCGAGCGTCTTCCCTCGGAGCGTTTGGTGTTTTTCAACCTCTTTGCCACCCTCCGTAGCCACCGAGGGAACAAAACCAATTTGCTCACTTGTCGTACATCCCGTGATAACAACAATCGTCGAAGACAAGGGAAGAGGTGGGTTGGGGAGATGGGGTGGAATGCTAGCTACGTTTTTATGACCAGTTTTTCAGATCATTTGCTAAAACGTTGCAATCTGTCCGAGAGGCATCGATTTCGAAACCCGACCAACCGTAAACCAATCCCATATTATTTCTTCATTGAAAACATTATTGACGATAATCTTTTTGTATGCCATACATACATATTGTACGTACATACATACATATGTATATGTATTTAAAGGTTTTACATTTGACAAAGTCTCATCGTGTAAAAACACTCTGTTACCAATACATACATACATACTTATTGCTAACAGAGCGATTGTGTATACCGCTAGAAATATTGTTTAGTCAGTGGTAAATGAATTATTTCTCACATGGCGGTCACACACACACGCAGTAAGGCAAATGCTAATGGCCAGCAATGAGGATGAAGTGGCTGAACTACTCCGTAGAATAGAAATAGTAAGTAAGCACCTGGGTTTTACACTATCAGTGGGTTTAAAACTACAAAACTATATGGAAAACGAAAATCCATCTGGTGCGATATCTAGTGATTCCTATTGTATTGTATGTAAGGAATATCTGGCGCACTCGAAAATATCAAACTCACGAGAATTCGAGTGCCAGATATTCTGTATTTGCGATTTTCGTGGCAACGATTGTTTTGAGATCGCCATGTGTGAAATAGTCCGTTTACCGCTGGCTAAGTGATGTTTCTGCTATGAATAATATTATTTTAGTAAGAGACATTACTTAGAAACTAACCAGTAGATTCTATGACTAAGTTGCTAATAATCATACTAATACACTTGTGAAGAATCTCGGTGATTACAACAAAATGTCTATACCTTTCAGGTATAAACAGATTATCTTAACACAATCTGCTTTAGATCGTCGAATTTAGAGAGTCTTTAGTTATTATTATGTATAAAATGTATTATGAGCATTTATAAGAATTGTCAATAGGTTTTTGATCTATTTTTCCTCTTATGCTGTACAATAACTTTAAAATAATATACAGGGTGTCCGGTAAGTCGATACAAAGCCTTGAAGGGTTGATAGCTTACATAATTTTCAACATTTTGAGCCACACATACCCAAGTTAAAAGAGGTATGTTAGTCAGTTATTGTTTTTTTGTTTGTCTAATGTTTATTCAATCAAATAAAAACAAATACAACCATCTGTGTCAAACAGAAAAAAATAATAGAGGCACCATAAGTTTTCAAAAATTTGTCAAGTAGGAAAAATCCGATATTTTTTTGTATATAAAAAAATAACAAAAATTATTTTAAGAGGTAAAACCTTTATAAAAACATGGCTGTTTATTGGCCTTTCTATTAAGATATCTCTCATGCATATGTCTTGCCTATTAACAGATATAACGTGTAAAACCTAATCAAGGAAGCGCGCCGAACAGAGGCCTTCATTCAAAAGTGACTTCTGAATGTTATCGTCAAAATGTCAAATAAAACAAAAATTTTGATAAAATTATTTATACTTTATGTTTAAATGCCAATTTCTAATGAATACTGGAGTCCTTCGTCTCACTATACATATGTACGTAATAGCAATAAATAAAGTTTTGTGATCATGCGGAAATTCGAACTCAGAATCGATCACTGATCACGTTTACATAATATAGAAAAATGTGTGTGGCTCTGTATCTGAGTGTGTGTCTTTTTATTATTTTTATTATTTTATATACATATGTATATGTATATGTAAAATTATTTTTATCTCAACCGTAGTACTTTTATCCTATAAGATCGAGGTATTTTTACTTACCTCCTTTACGTTTCACATGGCTTTCGTGTCAGTGGTCATTTTTATCTCTTATCCGATCGTTTTCATACTTTGCCATATTGCTCATTTTGGTCATCAATACACGTTAATGTATCGTCTGCCATTACGTTGGAGATAAAATATCGTATACAACGCGTTTTAAAAACAGGGAAAGTAAATCTTCCTGACGTTTAACAAGCGTTGTTTAACAAGGCGTAAACTGTTCGCCATGACACGGCCTTATCGATTTTAATTGTTTAAACGCCTATAATTCACTCTATATTTTATGAAATTTGCTCTATTGGTTCTCGTTATCTATAATATATAAATATTTATAGTTTTAACTCTCATATGTATATATAAATTTCAAATTTGGGGTGAAGCTTCTTGTAGGGTAATACACGATATATATTGATTTATGGCCAAAGATGTCAAATCTGACATTTCACGGCTAAAAGTATATCCCTTCACGGAGTTTTATCTCCGAGATAAGTATTCAATAAGGAGTTATGTTGTATCTAATTGTTAATATGATTTACAATAAGCTTACATACATTTAGTTTTTTACAATAAGCTTACATACATTTAGTTTTTTACAATAAGCTTACATACCTACAATTAGTTCAACAGCTACCCATAACCTTAAATTGCATTGTTTATTTCTACAAAACAAACTTTCTAACCAATACAAGCTACACATGTACACAGATCAAACAGTGATAGTTTTATTTTTAGTTATCAGCTGATTTAATTTATCTGATGATTGAAAAGTTCATTTCTGTAAATACATAAACTCATTTATGGATAATCATACATTGATAAACTATTCTTAACTGTATGGATTACATTGCAATTTCATTGTTAATATGATTACAACTTCAATTTTATCATTAAAGCAATCTTAGTATTAATAAGCTATTCTAAATGTAAGATTCCCGGCATAAATGAGTATACATAATTCCATAAATTCCCGGCATAAATGAGTATACATAATTCCATATACATAATTCCATCCGGCATAAATGAGTATACATAATACATAAATGAGTATACATAACTATCGTTCCGTAGATGCATATATACAATTTTAAGATTCAAACATCTTTGCAACTGGACTTGATGACTATGATTTATAGAAATGCTACATATTGAGATTTTAAAGTGCCTTTAAAGTCATTTAGATGTGATATTATTCAACAATGCAAATAATTATAAATAATAATTAAATTAATTTGTAAATAATTATAATTCAGTATTATGGTAATTTCTGTAACACTAAAAAGTAGAAAATAAAAAAACCCTTGGTAAAAAATGATTTTTTAATTACTTACCTCTTATGTATATAATATTAAGATATATAAAAAACTCAAGTTAAAAAAAATAAATGTATATAAAAAACTTTAGTAAAAAAACTATATTAAAAAAAACTCGAGTAAAATAAGTGTATATAAACAAATAATAAAATAATTAAAATAAAAAGGCAATTTAATCAATATTTCAACAACAAATGTACAAATGTGTGGGATTAAAATTTCAATCAAAATGATTTCAATGATTGGGGTTTCATTTTCCACACATTTGTACATTTGTTGTTGAAATATTGATTAAATTGCCTTTTTATTTTAATAATTTTATTATTAGTTTATATACATTTATTTTTTATATTTTAGTACATTATTTTTTATATACATTTATTTTTTTTTACTTGAGTTTTTTTTATGTTTTTCTCGGAAACTTTTGGGCGTATTGAACTGACATTTCGTATCTAGAATTATAAACCTAATGCCAAGTTATATATAAAATTTTGTGAACACCCGTTAACCAAAAGTGACAGTTTTCCGGATTTTTCTTCCACTATTTCAATCCACCCTTTAAATATGTGTGCTCTTCACGATTTCATGTATAATTCCTTGTATCATGGTGATGAAAATATAATAAAAATCATTAAATTTAATTAACCAGAAGTGGGATTTTTTCTTACTAAAAAAGTTAAGGTTAAGGTTAAGGTTTTGGTCAGAAAGCAATTTTATTAAATAACTTAAACTTTTTTTGGACCGAATTCGTTACACATGAAGTTTAAATCCATCTCATTCGTTGTTTTGTGAGAGAATGGACGTCTGCAAATAAAATAAAAATACGAGAAATAAAATCATTTGTGATTGAACCGATTCAGTAAAATATTAATTTAAAACATTTCTTGAAAACAAAAAATATACGAACTTTCAGAAAAATAAACGTCTGTTTTTGAGACAAAATAAAGTAAAGGGGACCTTTCAAACGATTCGCTCCATAGGATGAATTTCTAAGAATTTTACCCAAGGCATACCACTTAAAAACCAAAATATACTTGCTTCGAAATAATAAAATCTTTTGTTTTCAAAGTACACATCAGCGATTATTTTATTAGTTACCCAAATGCAACATACATCAGAAATAAACGTAGCATTCATATATCCATAGTATCTCATTAATAATAAAATTCATAATATTTTCTAAATTCACACTAGAGGGAGGGGGCCCCTATCCTATCATCATATATATAAAGACGCTTATCTCTCTATTTCTCTCTCTCTCTCTCTCTCCCTCTCTCTGTGTGTGTGTGTGTGTGTGTGTGTGTGTGTGTGTGTGTGTGTGTGTGTGTGTGTGTGTGTGTGTGTGTGTGTGTGTGTGTGTGTGTGTGGGTGTGAGTGTGGGTGTGTGTATGTGTGTGTGTGTGTGTCCTAACGCCGGCCGAACATAATGAATGAATCGATAAAAAGCCTAAACTTTGTATAAATTCATTTCGTCAAGACTTTGCCGCGTATCGAACCAGTCATCTCAAAATATCCTCATATAGGTCTAAACTGAGCTAACGGTCACTAACACCACACCAAATCTTCTTCAATTCGCCTTTTTTTTTTTAAACATTAATTGAAAAATCGTTCCCGCCAAAATAAATAATTATATTTTTGGTTGTGGCTATTTGCAGGTAATATATCTGCAAAATAATATCTATTTGCAGGTACTATATCTGTGAATTATTGGTTATTTGCAGGTACCATATCTGCGATAGGCGCAAAGCCTTCTGCGAATGCGCGTGAACTTATAATCCGATTATAATTTCTTACATTTAATGTATGCTCGACTTGTCTAATCAATCGTTCATTATACATGAGGCAAATAAATTTTGCACGTTATTATAATAGATTTATATAATTTAGCTAGTTCGCGGCTTGTACTTGTATGTAGGTATTATACGTTGTATATGATAATAATTTTCTAACAATTAATAATAATAACTAATTTGGATTATATTTTTTACTCTACGTCACTTTACGAGTTCGAACTAAATTTTAAGAGGTTAAAACAACATTTTAACAGTAAACACGCTGACAGTGATAGTTCACGCGCATGCGCAGAAGGCTTTGCGCCTGTCGCAGATTTAGTATCTGCAAATAGCCAATAATTTGCAAATTTAGTAAATGCAAATAACCAATAGTTTGCAGATATAGTACCTGCAAATAGCCATAACCTATATTTTTTTTAGTGAAGTTTTGAACCATTTTTTTTCGTTTTCATATAGAAATTGAAATTATTTATATTTTGACGATATTCGAAAAAATATTCTAGAAGTTTAAGCGTAATAACAAGTTATTTATAAAATTTGGTAAGCATCCGTCAACCGGAAGTGGCAGTTAACTCTTGTTCGATTTTTCTTCCACTATTTTTTTCGATCCCTTAAGCTTGTGTGCTCGTCACGAAAAAATTTAAGTATAATTCTTATATAAATGTGTTGAAAATAAAAAAAAATCATTAAATTGAATGAACTGGAAGTGGGATTTTTTCCTCTTAGAAAGGTCATAAATGTTGTGCCGACTACTCTGTCCACACCCCTGAACGTATTAAGCTGAAAATTCATATTTTTATTATGTACTAACAAAATGAAATATTTCATTATTTCATTTTGACCTTTTACATAATTTTAATCTTTTTGATATTTATGGTGTATAATACTGATAGTAATTTTAAAAAATGAAAAAAAATTGAACAAAATCCGACAACCTGAAGTAGAATTTTTGTCTTGTGCAAGTTTCCATACATATGCGCTCGAAAAATTTGTATCGAAAATGCTGTCTTAGCCATTAGTATTTCATAACGCTGCCGGTATGTGTGAATGTGTCTGTATGGAATTGGTATTCAATATAGAATTTTGTTTTGTGACTTTCTTATATTCCTCAAATACATAGATAAAGTCATGGGTTGTTCACACCCGAATTTTTTGAATCGAAAAAAAAATTTAACGACAGCTAGCTGAAATCGGAATCCGGAATCGGAACTTGAAAAAGAATCCGGAACCGGAACTTGAAAAGGAATCCGGAACTGAAACTGAAAAATGAATCCGGAACTGGTCGGTCATGGGTTGGTCACACCCGAATTTTTTTTACTAAAATTGGTCAAGGGGGGGGGGGTCCTGGATTTTGTCTCTACTGCCCTGTGTACATAATATCAGAATCTCGGAAAAGCAAAATAAACGTATTACAGGCTACCAGTATTTTTTAATATTCTTAACGAAATTTTTGTTTTTCCTTTTTCGCGAGATATTTCTTGTAATGAAGTGCACTTTTGCCACTTTCGATTATAACGATTTATATGTATGTATATACATATGTATGTACGATATATGGGATGCTACTCTTTGGCACATTTTGGAGCTTGCTAAGACTTTTCCCAGACTAAGCAAGTCACATTTAATTGGTCGAAGAGTAATATGTGTAAGAATGTGTTGGGAGTAAGTAAACTAAAAATGTTGACATGTTATGTATTTCTTAAAGTGTGGTTCGCGATCCGTTCATAGGCCTTGTGGGCGGGGTACAGGCAGCCACGCCCCTTGGCCGCCCACGACGAATTCCGCACAGACGCCCACACGACACACACCCACGTCTAATTAACCTGTTACTTACTGTTCACTTGCTCACTCACGAAAACCTTCACATCTTAACCAAAAAAATACAACTTTTCATTTCGAAATTACGTCAAATCAATCAAGCCTTATTTATATTTCTCCTCGATGAAGTATAGTTCAAATGAATTGAAAAATTTTATTCGCTGCTTTCGTATCATCAAACTGAACAGAACGTTCGCTTCTGATTGAATAATTTAAAAGGAAAGGTGAAACTTTCGAATCAAATCCGATATACATACATACATACGTACCGAATGAAAACACACCGGCACCACCCGATCTACGATAAAATGACGCTTTTGCTAAACGAATGGCGCTTTTGGTCTCTTACAAAAGGTTTTCCACTCTAGACTTGTGCCACGTTATTTTCCCACCCTTTCTTTGCTCTTTAAATAGATACATACATACATACCTCACAGAAAATCGATAGCATTTCTCATTGAATTTAATTTAATATTTAGGTACAAAAGTTATTTTTGTGAATTTTTTATTATGTATTCCTAGGTTTTATATGATTGAATGTATACACACACACACACGTATATATATATATATATATATATATATATATATATATATATATATATATACATATATATACATATACATATATCGCTGTCGGATCCCTCATCACTGAGGATCGTGACTAAGATGTCCGGTCAACCAGCTGCCTCCATTAAGTTCTGAATTCGGCCAGGCGAAGACTTTCAGTGAAATCATATTTCAAGTGAAAATGTATCCAATAATGAATTTTCAACGTTTAGCTCTATAAATTTAACCCTAATAACCTAATCTTAAATGAATAGGGCCAACCATTACTTAACCTAACCTATCCTAACCCTCAAATAATACCAACCCTAACAATCTAATCTTAAATGAATAAAACCAAGCCTGAAAATGTAACTGGTTATGATTTCACTGAAACGTCAGTGAAAATATATTGTCACTTGTAATATAATTACTATTTAAAAATAATGTTAGTTTTTAAGACGCTTTGATTTTTTTCTCGATAAATAAAAAGTATAAAAACCCCCATGAGTATACCTGTATATGTTTGAAGAATATATATGTACATAAGAAGGATCAAAAATAAATGCATAGGTATACATACATACTATATGGATGCATGCACATATACATATAAACAATTACCGGCTATGAAAACGTTTACTACTACTACGAAATCCAATACTATAATGATACAGGGATGGTGAATCTTGGGCACACGTTCCAAAGGTAGCACGAATAAAAATTTTGCTGGCACGCGGACGATTTACAATTTTGTCAGTTGTATACAGAGCTTTGTCAGTAAATGATGAATAAATAATAATGCAGAATAAGAAATATGTTGATAATTTGTAACAAAATTACAGAAGTTTTGTTAGATATATGTATTTTATTTTATTTTATTTAAAAAAAATCAATACCACAGAGACTTGACAGGTTGCCCCAAAGCGTCAATGTGATTATAATACAAATAATAAAAATCATAAAAATTATAAAAAAAACATCATAAAAAATAATAAAAATCATAAATAAAAAAAAACATAAAAAATAATAAAAATCATAAATAAAAAAAACATCATTAAAAAATAATAAAAATCAAGTAAAAAATATGTACACAAAATAAAAACAAAGAAATAAGATTGAAAAATTTATATCGTGCTATTTAGGATGTGTTCCACCAACTCAACATAACTGGCATCGAATAGGTCCAAGTAATGTGCCAGTAAGTTAAGGAGTCGAACAGCTCTCGAGAGGGGGGAGTTCATGAGCACGTTTGATTTAGCCCTAATTGGCAAAAATATATCACGTTTTCTTAAAACTCTATGATTTTCCAGGGCCCAGAATTTTAGTTTCTCCAGGATAGCGGGATTGTGAATCTCTCCTCTAAGTAATTTTACGAAATGTTTCCCAAGAAATAAATCTCTTCTCTTTGCCAGGGAGTTGAAACCCAAAGATCCCAAGACAAAGGCACTAGGGAACAGATATGGATAAAATCCAAATGTCTTCAGATATAAAAATCTAAGGAATTTCCTTTGGACTCGTTCCAACATTAGAGAGTAACGAAGTTGATAGGGAGACCATATAATGGAGCCAAACTCGAGCATACTGCGAACTAATGTACAATATAAGAGACGAATGGCAGTGAGCCCTAGTTCGGACGAATTACGGATTACGAATCCAAGGATTTTTGTTGCCCTATCACAGATATTCTCAATGTGAATGTTGAAACTCCAACTATTTTCGAAGACTATTCCCAGATCAGATATAAATAATTCTCTCTGAAGAAGAGAATCATGAAATTTATACGGATATTTAATAGGAGAACGAGAACGAGAGTAAGAAATGACCCGACACTTTAGGATATTGAAGGGAAGTTTATTAACACTAGCCCATTCATAAATAGAATTCAAATCCTCTTGCAAATAAAGAGCGTCAGGTAAATCAATTATTCTCTTATAGATTTTTAAGTCATCCGCATATAATAAAAATTTAGAATGGTGAATAGAAGATTGAATATCGTTGATAAATATTAGGAATAATAAAGGGCCAAGATTTGATCCTTGGGGAATCCCAGTAGTGGCAACATACTCATAAGAAAAGCAACTCCCAAACTTAACGAATTGACGTCGATATGTACAATAGTACATTGTATAGCAGGCCTGGGCAAACATTTTGGATGAAGGACCACATTAGAAATTAAGTATGAGCGGCGGGCCACAAGTAAAATACTATTTTTAGATATAAATTATTCATTACCGTAAAAGGAATTAAAACATCATTTTTTTTTAAATTTCATACAAAAAAATAATTTAGTTTGACTAATGAAACTGTTTTACATCTTTAACAGATTTTTTTAATTTCGGGAGGAAATTTTGTAGTTGACATTCTTAAAAATGCTTGTAAATTTTCATCTATGATGCTTGATTGTAAAATTTTTTTAGTAATATTCACGATTGAAAATGTTTGTTTACATATGTAGGTTAATCAAAAACCACCAGCATTTTTTGAGCAAAATATCTAAGTTTGTCGAATTTTTCCGCGTTGTAAAATTTTTCAAATTTCTTCATGACGGTGTAATTCTCTTAAATCAGCATCCCACTGTAAATATATTATATAATCTTAATTTATATCTCCGGCGATACGTTATCAATATACATATATTGCAATTGATTGCCAAGCCTATCTCAATTTTTCGGAAGTCACCAAATCTTCATGGAAACTCACCACTTAAATCGTTGATAATTTCACCATATTCTTCAAATTTATTTTCTGGTATCTTCAGCAATTTCATGGTTGAAAAGTGCTCTACCCGTTTAATAAATAAACGGTGAAGAAACAGTCGTAGTTTTCATTTAAATCCATTCAAACTTTTCACCATATCATGGACATATAAATTTTCCCCTTGGAACTCTGTGTTGAAAGTATTTAAATGTTTCACGATGTCCAAAGTAAATGCAAAATCACACAGCCAGTCATTATCAGTTAATTCGGGAAAGTCTATAGTATTTTTCATTTTTAAAAATAGAACGATTTCTTCTTTTGTATCTCATACTGGCATATCTTTTGTATCTCATACTAGTATTTTTCCTAGGCTAAGCCATCGAATATGATTAAGATAAATAATATCTGTGAACTCAGATTCAATATCTTGAAGAAAAGCAATGAATTGTCTGTGTTTCAAGGCATTCGATCGTATTAAATTTACAAGTATAATAATACAAGATGTTCAACTTTTAACACATTTTTATACAATACTTGTCGATGTATAATACAATGAATTATAATGAAATTGTTATCAGGACAATTTTCGCAAATTTTATCCAATGACAAAATCTCTTCAATAATTTCAAATTTAGAGTTACATCCGCGTATGAAAATTAATTACTGTGCCGTATCTTTTCGATCATTGCTTTCGTCGAGAGCTATCGAGTACCTTGTGATCGATTCTAATATTGATGATAATTGCTCATTAAAGTTTGTACTCTAGTTTGGCCCAAATTTGAGTTGTATCTTATGTCAGAAACGATAAAACATTTAACAAATCAACAAAAAAAAATTTAGATCAGAAAATAGTAAACTTTTTTGAATTTTGCTCGCGGGCCGCAGTTTGCCCTGGCCTATTGTGGCGATAACATCAATTATCAATTCTACGCATGCTTGTACCTAAGTCGTTATTTTCTGAAATGAATTTTGCTTAAGAAATATATTGACCGATGAATTCAGTTGGGCATGCATGCATGATGTTAAAAATCACGAAATATGTAGCAGATATAAAGCATTTGACTTCAAATTAACAATACATTGTTGCGTATTTTTAAAAGAATGTACAATATTTTATTACAATTGTAGGTTTTTTTGTAAATTATATTAGTAACGGTTCAAGTTTGTTGATTTAATACAAAAAATTATCCGGCCTACCGTATATTTCAAAATTTCAAATATGCCCGTTTCCAAAAAAGACTAGGAACTCCTGCCCAATAGTATCGCGATCGAGTCTCCAAGAGTAGAAATGTAAAAAATTTCAATGTGAAATAAAAAAAGGACGGGTAAGCCCTTTTGCATACGGTTATACGTTTCTCCGAAGGAGGTGGGCGGGTGGTTGAGCTTGTACATACTCAAACAAAAACAATTTCTCGTGATGGCACGCGTGCACGTGCACCCCCATTCGGTGGCGGTGGTGCTATAAGACCTGACGATAAAGGGGAGATGCCCATAAAGCGGATTTGATCCCGAGTTAAGTGAAAGAGCAAACGTCTCCATCGATTATTTCCCCATTTTCTCGTGCCGCGTTTCCCCTATGTAAATCACTCGGGGACTTCATTTGGATTCCGGGAAAATCATGAAAATGTTTACGGGCGAACTTTCGCGATTGCAGCGTTTTTCCGCTCTTGTCTTAAAATCCCACCTAAATAAACTGTTTTGTTCATGTACCTACATATATATAAATATATATATATATATATATATATATATATATATATATATATATATATATATGTACATATGTATGTGTGTAAAGTTACTATGTGTATGTGTGTGTGTGTGTGTGTGACGATTTGAGTCGTTCGTGCGGATGGAAAACTTCTTTTTAAACGTTCGTTCGAGACTTCCGGGATTTATGACTCGTATAAAGTCGTGAAGGTAAATGCTTGGTAATTTCGTTTTTGGATCGAGAAATAAATAGTTTCCAGAGCGTACCCATGCTATAAACACATACCTACGTATATATGTATATACATACATACATATGTACGTATATTCTATTACGATTTAGCAGACTGTATCTGTAACTGATTTCATATCAGTGCAGTTCATTTAATATTATATATTTTTGATAAATTATTTAGTTGATTTTATTTATATGGTATTTTGATATTAGAAATTCAAATTAAATGGATCTACGGGGCTTATCGCTCGTTCCAAACGCAAAACAAAAATAATATAGTAGTGGAAAAACAAGGGGAAAAATTGTAAATCTATAATAATTAGAAGAGGCCACAGGCAGATAAAATAAAAAAATTAAAATGTTCAAAACAAGAATAATGCATAGATAAAGTAAAAAAAGGAGGAAAGAAGAAATACAAAAAAAACATTAAAATTTAGGAACTAGTCAAAGTTTCATTATTTTAAATCATTTATTATGTTTTTTTTTTAATTTAAGTTTCGGAAGTTTCATGAACATATGTTCATGAAATTATATTTTATACAATACTAGCTGAACCCGGCATGCGAACCACAATAACGCATTCCCGTTCCCGTTCTCATTTGTCGGACAAACGCAGGCAGCGAACATATTTGATATTATTGCATTGCAATGACATTCATTCCTGTTTTTCCCGTTTCCGTTCCCGTTTTTGGGCGATTTTTTTTCACAGTAATCTTCCCGGACATGCATACAACAAATCCTGAAAGTTCCATCGTAATCGGTTCAGCGGTTTAGGAGCCTATTTGAGACACACAGCCATACAGACAGACATTATTTTTTGTATAAATGTACATAGACTAGCTGAACCCGGCATGCGTTGCAATGCTACATTAACGCATGCAATTCCCGTTTCCGTTTTCCGTTCTCGTCCTCGAAAATGCAGACAGCAAACATATTTGAAATTATTCAATTGTTTGTTTATTTAACCCTAACAACGCAGGTCACGACGCGAAAACATTTGAAATTTTTGCGTTGCAATGCCACTCATACCCGTTTTTCCCATTTCGGTTTCCGTTTTTGGGCGATTTTTTTAAGCTTCCCGGATATGCATATAACAAATCCTGAATGTACTAAATATAACTTATTCGCAATTGGTTGAGTAGTTTAGGAGCCTATACGAGACAGACAGACAAATAGACATTCATTTTTATATACAAACTAGTGAATAGCCCGATGAAACATCATCGCATGGGTATAAAATTATTATATACTCGTATAAACCTAAAAAAAAATCCGGACCGGAACCGTTATTTTCTCTCATGGATAGTTTTCAATTCTTTATTTGTAATAATTTTCAATTCTTAAAGTTAACGTTAACAAAATATTAATTAAAGTTAACAAAATGTAAAATTTTCCGATTATACACAAACGGTCATTGACCTCGTAACGTTGAATATTATTATTACACATAATAAATTAAGTGCATATTCATATAATGTGTATTTACAACACGTATCCTGGGCGAGGATATGGCGTGCGGCGCGGGCTCGTGAGCACATCGCGTTTGAAATCGGAGGGTCCGAGGTTCGATTCCCGGCGCCCGGGGTGAATGAAATCAATTTTTTTCTCGAATATCATCAAAATATAAATAATTTAATTAAAAATAAATATATAAAAAAAATGGTTCAAAACCTCGCTAAATAAAATAATTTGATTACGTATTTATAAAATAATTTGATTACGTATAGCAAAATTTTTCAATTAATGTTTAAAAAAAAGGAGAATTTCAAATTGGACCGTGGCGTAATTGGTTAACTCCCAACCTTGAATACACCTATAAGAGGGTATTTGAGTGAGGGGTGATCGGTTCGAGTCGCGAAAAAGTCGTCTCGTCGAAAAATGAATTTATCGATTTTTATCGATTCGTTCATTATGTTCGGTGAGAGTTAGGACACACACACACACACCCACACCCACACACACACACACACACACACACACACACACACACACACACACACACACACACACACACCCACACACACACACAAATTACCGTCTTTATATATATGATACATAGATTTCATTGTATAAAAAAAATTTTAATTATTCGGTGATTTTAATTTCAACTTATGTATGAAATAGTAATATAACGAAAGAAAAACCATGAACAAACACAATACATTAAATGTAAATAATGAACTGTACGGTATGATTTTGTACGAAAACCATATCTAATGAGATAAATTTATCATTTTGTTAAAATGACAATGACATTTAATAAGAACAATATTTATTTATGTACCTACATAATTGTTATCCAATATTGAAGCGGTCCATTAAAATGTGTCCACTTTAAAAAATGCGTATTTTTAAAATTTATTTGCTATCCAACAATTTTGATTGATAAGTGTTACAGGAATATATTTTCGATGATTTGATATCATTTGAGACTTAATATTATCTAAAATAAAAGTTTAATTCAAGTTTTTTAGAAGATTTTGTTGTCTTATAGAAAAAAATGTTTTTTGGCATAAAATGTATTTATTTATTAATTTTTTTTTACTTAAATTATATCTACATATATAAAACTCATTAAAAAAACTTAATCTAATATTTTTCAACCCCTTCTTTATTTTGTATCACTTCTCTAATTCTCGAAGTCATCGAATCCACTAATATCAATAACAATCGCCTGTAATATCATCATACCACACTTTTACAAATAGGCTTATTGATATTCACTTTTAACCCCATTATACCCTATAAGTTCTCAATCAGGCTGAAGCAGGACTATTACCCAGCCACTCCAGCGTCGAAATTCTAAGTTTTTTAATAAACTATTTCACCTAAAAATAATAAAATTTAATCTCTACAATATTTTTGCATTAAAAATATTACATAGGATATAAAGTATTAAAAAAATTATAAACATACGGACTTAGCGCGATGAGACGGCGCAGAATCGTCTTGGAAAATACTCTGTGTTTCATACGCGCAATGCATTTCAATAGATGGAAACAGGTTCATTGTTAATATATTTTTGTAAATTTCTGCGTTTACCGTTCCGTCAATAAAAGCCAACTGGCCCATTTATCCTGCAGGATCCTTCGCCGTTGGCAAAAAGCATTCATCACTTAGACATTCCCCAGTTCTGCGTCTCACATACCGCATTTCATCGGACCCGAATAAACTGAATTTACTCTTATCCGAGAAGATCACATTCTGCCAATCACTATGCGTCCAATTGTCATATTCTTTGGCCCATTCCTGGCGCTGCAGACGAATTTTTTTGGTGAGCAACGGGTTTTTTGCTGGTCTTCTTGCAAAGAAACCCCATTCACGAAGTCGATGTCACGTTGTTTCTACACTTATTTCAGAACCACCAGCCGCTATAAACTCTGATTTGATATCCAAGACAGTTTTAAAACGATCTGAAGACAGAAACACTTCAAAAGTCGATCTTCAGCAATTATCGTCAATTTCATTCTTTCTTAACCTTTTTTTCGTTCTGGAGGTGTAGGATTTGATTTCATCTTGATATGTTTGAGCACTGATGTCTTGATGCATCCAACTTGACTAGCGATAGATCGGGAGCTGACGTGTTTGTAAGCCAAAGCCAAATTTTGACTTTTTGCGCCGCGGTCAGTTTAGGATAATTTGGCATAATTTTAGTAAACAGCACGGGGACGATGAGAATGAGCCGAACGTCACGGCTAAACTGACTTAAATAAAAGCAAAGGATCATATTCATATAAAAAAGGGCTTTGAACAAATCTCCAGCCCCCCAAAAAAAGTATACCTGCATTTACCGTAATTTGAAAGTGAACACTTTTTTATTGACCGCTATGATATATGTATATATGTATGTATGTATGTACATATGTCTGTACACTGACCAGTTCATGAATAAAGCAAATGATTTGTACCGTTCATCTCTGACAACGTGTCTTCTCGAACCCCTCCCTCAATTTCGATGTTTTGTGCATATATTATATATACATACATATGTACATATGTACGAGAGAAGGCATAAAGTTACCGGTGTGCTTCGCTTTGTTTGGTTTGCACTCGAGCGGCCAGAATTTAATAGGCCTGTTTCGAAAACTTTTCGCGTTTTTCAGAAACGCTACAATAACGCTGCTACAGCACAACTACTACCGGGAAAACTGCCGGGGCACCGACTTTTAGACAGTCTAGCCTCCGACGTTATTATTCATGTGTACAGTCAACCCCTATACAACACTCAATACATATACATATGTACATATGTATGAAAGGATATTAATTACAATTTTTTTCCGAAATAGAATTACGTAAATATGTATGTACAATGTTAGCTATGGGATAAGGATAAATTAATAGAACAATATATAGGTAATAGAATGTACGTACGTTTCATTGCTAAATAACTGTAAAAATACAATTTCAATAATATAATATAATCAAAATCCATGAATTCATATAAATATCCACTTTTTGGAATTTTCAGTATTTTATGAAAAATTGGCAGTTTTTATTTTTCTATTTTCAATCATGTATATATTGATACTTCGTATACATATATGTAAAGTATAAAGTAACATACGTACATACACACATATGTACATAGAAAACTTGCTATAGAAATTTATTATGCCAAACAAATTTATGAGAAAAGTACTAGCGTGTTTGCCGCTCGTATTAATTGAACCATTATGCATTTGCGAAGCTTTCATTTTATTAAATACAGCATGAGCTTTTTATCGATTTTGCAAGAAAAACTTTCTATCGCACGAACATACTTACGTGCATACGTATAAATGAAAAAAAATCATATGATGGTATTACGAAAATTATTTATAATATAATATTTACATACACGATATTTGCAACTGATAAATCCAACTGACATACATAGCTGCTGACAATCGTACAATTTGGAAATTATCTAGACAGGGTTTTTCACCTCTGGTGGACCTTCATCACCGAACAGGATCGTTTTACGTCAGAAACGTCATCCTTGCTCAACGAGCTCATATGTCACGCTGACACAGGACTAAAGTCAGTGCAAACTTTGCCAATAACAACCTACAGATGTAGAACGAAAGCCGCGAAAAGTGGGATAGTTCCTTGAATATTCCATAAGTTGAAACTGTATTTGGAAGAACAATTTTTCTTTAAAATACGAAATACTTGCACATTAACAAACCCAATGTTACAGATGTACATATGTATGTACATTTACGTAAATATTCCATAAGTCGAAACTGTATTTAGGATAATACTTTTCACAAAATTATAAAATAATATTTGTTTTGTGGAACGTTACCGATTGTAAAATAATTAAAAAATAATAATGAAAATATTCAAAATGCCGAACTATGACAGAATATAAAATAAATGCCGAGAAAAGGCAAAAATTTAAATTTTGATATACCATCATAAACTTTTATGATGTTGGTAGTTTTAGCCTAGGCCAGGGTTGTTATACATAAGTGTCAAGATGCTGACCGGGACGTTTGGGAATTAAATTATAGAAAGTATGTACCTATACATAAATAGATTTGAAAAACTTGAATTATCAATAAAAAAATTGCAAAACAAAAGTTTTATTTACATATTGTTAACTTTATGTCACCATTTAAAGTTTACTGAATGATCTTTCAGCTGATGATGAAAGATTCTTCTATCTGCTATTCTTCTATCCACTTTTTTAAAGAACATTCAAAAGCGGGAACGATATCTTTGCATTTATTATTTCACTTAAAAATTCAGGAATTTGTCGCACTCATTTCAAACTTTCAAAAATCAAATTTATTCATCTATATTTAAATCATTTCACATTTCGCAGATTTAATTGTTTTTGTCAGACTGACTAGCTTGATAGAATACCGGGACAACTGATTCAGGACTAGAGGTTGTGATTTCTCGACTTTTTTTGATTCTCGAGATACGAAAATTTCATTTTCTCGAAATATTTGAATCTCGAGAAATCGAGATTTTCTTTTTGGTTAGTTAAATATATATTTTTTAAATATTTTTAGCATATAAAATAGGGGTCTACGTGACGAGACAGAGTGTTAAATGACAGAAAACGCAAATATCGGAAGGCAAAGATCGAAAATCAAAAGATTTTAAGTCGAAAGATAAAAAAAAAATGGTGCATGGTAAACGGTACATACTCACTTAATTTGCGCGAGCAGGATAAAACAGGAACAAGAGGAACATGTTTTTCCTCCCGTATTCTGCGCGTGCACATTAATACGGGAGGAAAAGCCTGTTCCTCTTGTTCCTGTTGTATCCTGCTCCCGCAAATTAAGTGAGTATGTACCGTTTACCATGCACCATTTTTTTTTATCTTTCGACTTAAGATCTTTCGATTTTCGATCTTTGCCTTCCGATATTTGCGTTTTCTGTCATTTAACATTCTGTCTCGTCACGGAGACCGATAAAATAGACAAAATAAAGTAAAAATAGGACACAAAACTACATATATTATATTAGGGGTTTATAACTTAATTAATGACATGGAACATTGAATAGAAAAAAAAGTAAAATTATATAAGAAAAAATATATATATATATAATAGAAGGTATGAAAAGAAAAAAAATAAAAGAAAATAAAAATATACAATAGTAACTAAAAATACTGAAAATAACAATATGTAACAAAGAATTTTATAAAATTCCTAATGTTGCTACCCGGCTTTGCCCGTGTTTTTGTGACCAAAATATAACATACTGATCAAAAAATAAAAATCCTGGATATAGCGAACAAATAATAAAAATACTGACCATCTATGCATATTATAATACTGACGATAAATTAATTAATATCAAAGAAACAAATACATAAATAATAAATCAAACATCTTTGTTTTATGTATATTACAGTGGGGTCGCATTGTGAGTGAAAATATATTTTCACTGGCGTTTTAGTGAAATCATAACCGAATACTTTCCCACTAGCACCTACGTATATGTATGTGTAACTTAAATATGGTGCGATTTCGTTGTAACATGTGCATATGTACATACATACATATATGTATATGTTGACCGAATAATAACTTACCGGACAAATAATAAAATTAGAAGAGGCTTGTAAATACTGACTCTCTATACATACTAAAATACACAAAATTATTTACGAGTTAACAAGTATATAAATCAGTCAGTTTATTGAACAATAAGATGTAGTGGTAAATTTAAAATATTCTCTATATTGTCGAGATTCTAATAAACGGTTTATCGAGAAATGAGAATCAAAATTTCTCGAGAATTCTCGAGACGAGATTTTTCGATCACAACCTATGTATACTCAGGACTCGGGACACGGGGACACAGATCCATAAATCGGGACATATCCCGGTGAACAGCTCTGAACCTACATAGAATATCCTATACATTGTTAAATAATATTATTATGTATTTTGAGTTCTTAAAAAAAAGTTATTTTAATTGGTAAAATCATTCATTTGAAACATTAAATGTAATGTTTTTATTGAAGAAACAGGGATTGGTTTGTTAGAAATAGTTGCATTCAGCCGCATCAAATCAGAGATAAATTAAGTTTCATTTTTAAGAAAAACTCGGGATTATATACCATTATACAAATTGGTTGCTCCAAAACTAAAAATATTATATTTATACAATACGACATAACTATAATATTTAAATATTTACCTCGTATATTTAAATATTAAATATTTCTATTTTAAAATGGATTGTGACAAGCGTCAACAAATAAATGACTATAAAAAATTCGAAACGATATTAAACCCTTTCCACTCGGAATTTATATCAATTCTGAGTACTGCCAGCTAAGAATAGATAAAAAAAAAAACTACAATTTTTCTAGTTTTTAAATCCAGCTTACGAAATTTATGAACCTGTTTTAGAATTTTTTAAACAAAAATAAAAAATATAAAAAAGCAACTTTAGTAAATTTCTATTCCTGCAAACTAAATAAATCCAAAAATATTTTTTTTAAATTTAAATTTGGCTTTATTCCGCGCGATATTGTCGGCGCGGGGTTGATGCACTCGTTCGGCAGGTTTGTCAGAGTAGCATATTTTTATTGATTGAAAGAAAGATATTAAATATTTTTATTCGAGAAAATAAAAACATGAAGGGGGGGGAGGGGGAGATTACTTCCTCATATTCGTTTTAAATTGAATATCCCGTCTACATTGACGTGGTGTTAATTGAATGTCAAAGTTTGCTCTACGCTTCCAGCAAATAAAATGCCTAGAACGGAAAGGTGTCTGCTGCCAAATTAAGCCATAACGATATTTATATTTTTTAATTTATTTTTTTATAAAATCACATCATGCACATATGTTATTTTCTTAAAAGATACTTCGGTAAATTTATAGCAAACTAAAATATTTTTCATGTTTATAATGTTTAAATTTTATACCTATGTACATATGTATGCATGTACACATGAGCCGTTATAATTGAAAATGGCTCAAGTCCACGGAGAAATATCTATTTTATTTTTGAAAAAAAAACGCAGTAGTCATTCCTTGTAGTTTCATTAGGTCGGTTATGATTAGTTTTGGCCGATTACGAGAATTCAAAGTCGGAGTTTTGCAAGAAACATGTGTTTTGTGAAAGACGTTCATATTGATTCGTTTTAGTCTCATTACAAGAGTTAAACTCCTGGTATAGAACGTGTGAAAGAGTGCTAATGTCGATCATTAGTGACGATATATCAGAAGAGATTCAAAAAGGCACGAGATTGGGCCGGTTGCCTAATCGACCGGCGAATAAGCGATTCGGAACGGGTAGCCTAGCGTGCCGACCATCACTTTTAAAAGCATTTTCCGACTTTTCCCGTCCGAAAAAGAGAAAAATAGATAAAAAAGATAACGCCTTTAAAACTGGGAAGCTTTAATTTTTCTTCGCGTATTTAAATAGATTTTGTGGTAACCTCTTGTCGTGAGAATTAAATTGTAAGTTGTTGTGGTTCAATATTTCTTCTGCATTTAAATAGAATCAAATTTTTTTTATAACTGTCAAAATTTACTTTTGTGTTGTGTTTGAAATTAATTGCTTTTACAGTAAATAGCGATTACAAAAATAAACGTCTTACATTGCGGAAAGCAAACACGCGTGAACGCGAAGCTCGTATCTTTTCTGGGTGACAATTTTCAGCGATGAAATTTTTGCCCCGTGATGTCATAAATAATGCATATAGCCCTTCCCCTTTTGTGTTGCGATATCTCGTCATTACGATGCTAGAATACTTATCGCGTTTTTACTCATAATTTATTCTACGAGGCGTCACTCAGCGCGGCATCAAGAGAGCCAGATTTTGTTGGTGACATTCGCCGTTGAAAAAATCCCGAAATTTTTTTTCGACTTCCATAATTACCATAAATTGCTTCGAGGACCATTATAGCGAAACGACGTTGCAAATAACGGTCCGCTATTGAAACATTACGAAACCTCTCATTCAAATCTGAATTTTAAATCATATACGTATGTTTGAACATGTTGTATAATATTCAAGGTTGCGAATCAATGACCGGGGTTTGTTTATACATACATAATTATGGATATTGGGTTTTGTAAATTAAACATACATTTGCTAACGTCACGCGATGTTAAAATACGTACTTCTCATATTATTCGATTCCGATTCGGATTTCGACTTCGGGTTTTATAATTTTATTATTATGTTTTATTTAATAATTTAATTGGCATAACCGATTCCCAATTTCTGTTTCAGTTCTGATTCTGATTAATTATTACTATTCATATTGTAACTTAAGTTTAAATCATGTATCAATCCATCTTACATACGTCATGATACAGAAAAAATATGTGTGGGTGTGTTCGTTTGTAAGTGGGTTAGTTAGTTTTTACCAATTACATGGAGGAACCGTTTTAACAATGAATTGGCAAACTCTGATAGGAGACGATCTACTTGGAGTCACAAATATCCAAGTCTGACCAGCAGCATTTAAGATTCGCATGGGATTAAACCCGGTAACCTTTTTATTATAGAATGGGGTTAAATAAAATAATGCTCTCACAAAATCTATATACATACATATGTACATACATAGTTACTGCACCACATAAATGTAATATACCTACATATTTTATCTATTGCATTAGCTGCATGAATGAATAAATTGTTTTTACATTAGAAGAAGGTTGTTATTGTAAATCTGTTGTTTATGAAATGGACACTCTTATTCATACGTCTAATAATTTTCATTTATTCTCCGTTTTATGTATTCTTAATATTACGTATTTATGTAAATGTACTGAAATAAAGCATTTTTATTATTCATTGAATATTACCTATAAAACGGGAAACGTCGATTTAGTAGACGTTTGAAGTGGAAACCACCGCACACTGGTCCTAAACAGAATATTAATGGAATCGTTACATATAACTAAACAACGATGGTAATAATAAGCATTTAATAAATAATAAAAGTTTTATTAATATACAGCAGACTACACAATTTAACTTTTTTTATACAAAGATACTAAAACTTACAATCTTTTCTAATAATTTGAGCCCACTGACAACGAATTTGATGGTAATTATTTTTCTGTTTCTTCAAAATTTTGATATTGTATGTATGTATGTATAACCAAATTATAAATTGGTGTTTATCCACTCTTCATATATTTCTTTCAAAAATCTGATTGAATACATAAAAATAATAAAATATCATGATCAATGGGTAAAAATTTGTGTAGATTTTGTATTTTGGTGCTATGGCAATCTTGAAAAATTGCAAGACATTTTTGGTTTAAGCTCTGGGTCACAAAAGTGGAAATTCTTTTTCACAAAAATATTAAGGGACAACCAATTTTTTTTAATCCGAAGGCTTTTAAATCGCTTTTAAATTTAAGATACCCGCTTTTTAATCATTTTTAAAGCTTTTCGAAATTATATATTGGTATAAATTATAGAATTGAACTTACGAGCATTTCATTGCAAAAGAATCAAACACTGTCGTACAAATTCAGAGTGGTTATCAAAGTACATAAACTTGTAAGGTTGTATACAATGTATCGATGAGTTACTTTCCGGCTACGAGTGCAAAGAGAAAGACTCAGGTGCACTAAATAAGCCCTCTATTTTGAAGTGAATGTAAACGATTGTCGTCAATAGAGCCTCCGAAGCGGTACAACCAATAGTTCTTATTGGCCGGGACGAATGATATACACAGGGAAAAGGGGGAAATCGTAAATAAAAGAGCTTTATTGCTCTCCTCCACCCCTTCTCTACAATATCAATACAATTGCTTCATTGTTGTATAACAGAGCCTTCAACGTAGCTTGATTTTCAAACAAGAACGGAAATTTACAATTGAATTTTTATTTCCTTTTAATTACAATGAGTTATGATGAATGTTTGATATTTCTGATAAATAATAAAACCGATGATCTTATAAATAAAGTGAAGACAATAAAAACATAGATAAAGTAAAAATTCGACTATGTATGTATGTATTTGAGGAATATAAGAAAGTCACAAAACAAAATTCTAAATGTGAACCGTACAGACACATTCACACATACCGGCAGCATTATGAAATACCAATAGATAAATAAGCATTTTCGATACAAATTGAGCGCAAATATATGGAAACTTGCACAAGACAAAAGTTCTACTTCTGGTTGTAAGATTTTGTTAATTTTTTTTATTACTTAACTAAAAGGTTTCTGAGAAAAACATAAAAAACCTCGATTCTCTAGAGTAAAAGTACTACTTCCGGTTCAGCTAAAAATATTTAAAAATATATGGTTATAAAAATTATTATTTCTATTACATGTAAAAAAATTTCATTTAGTTAGAGGTTTAGTCCGATTTAGTTAGCGGTTTGGGAGTTAATTGAATTCAAAAACCATTTCAAGTACCATTTCCGGTCAACTTAAAAATTTGAAAATTTACAAATTAAAAAATTTACGTCGTGTTGATAATAATTTCAGTAACCGATACTAAGTTTCGGTTCGATAGGACGAACGGTGTTCAAAAAATCCCAAAAATACACAGACACACACACACACATATTTTTCTAGATCATGAAAACGAGATCAGTGATCGATTCTGAGTGCAAATTAGTCAAATTCTTGAGTTAGAATTTTCATATGATCACAAAACTTCTCATAATTTTTTCCCGTTTTTCCCGAAAATCCTTTGGTTCATTGAATTGAAATTTCATATCTAGAATTTTAAGTTTAATATAAAGTTATCTATAAAATTTGGTAAGCATCCGTCAACCGGAACTGGTAGCACTAATTTTTTCATGATCTAGAAAAAATGTGTGTGTGTGTGTCTGTGTATTTTGGGGATTTTTTGAACACCGTTAGTCCTATCAAACTGAAACTTGGTATTGGTTACTGAAATTCTTATCGACACGACGTAATTTCTTTTTGAAATTTTGATTATCATATTTTTCCAATATTTTGCTAAAAGAAATAATGCAATATTTTACAATTAAGTGAAACGATAGAGAGTGTTTCTTATTACATTCTCCGAAGACGACAACAAACCAAACGGCCAAACCTTGGAAAAAAGTTGGCGGGGAGCGAAGGGCGCAAAAAAATCCTCATCCTCCTTCAATTAACCGGCGGTAGGAGGGCAGGGAGGGGCAAAAAGAAAAACAGCGCCAATTTATCACGGGGCCACTTGCATATATCTTCGTTTAGTTAGGAGCGAAATTACGCGGGGGGTGCTTTGAGTTACCGAAAATGCGGCAAGCGTTTCGCCATTTGATTCCTGTGTCGTATTTCGCGCGAACGACAAGGATGGCACCCGCCTCCCGGCCCACGGTCGGACAGGGACGGATTTACTAATTATAATGTGTAAGGAGGCTGGCAGTAGCAACAGAGGGCCGTAGCAGCAGCCAACCGCCCGCGGAGCCAAATTAAGCGAAGCCAAGAATTATGAGCGGAACAATATTACTTCACACCGCGCCGAGCGGAGAACTCAACGCGAGCACCTCCCCGGTAATTTATAATCATCATTATTTCATTATGCGCGCGGCGTGGCTGAGGCCCTCTGGTGGTGGCCCTTCTTCCTCTTCTTGTTCCTCGTCCTCATCAAGGTGATGCCAAAGTTCGGCGCAGGTGACATTCCTCCGGTACGCGCCGCGATGACAGTGACAAACTGTTGTCGAGCCGCGCTTAAATGCGCCCAGGATAAATAACGCGTAACGGTAGCTAGCTAGCTAGCGGCGTTAGCTGGGCGGTTTCGATTAAAGCAACCCCCGTGTCACGTGAGAGGGATGCTGCAGGGGGCGAGAATCGGTACATTGTACTGCGACCGCGACGGGAGCCGGGTGGCGAAATTGTCATTGTTTCTGGACGAATTTCCTCATCCAAGCTTATGTACATACATATTTATGTGTTCGTGTCACGTCAGAGATCACCGGCTTAATTCCAGTTGATATTGAATCTAGTTCAATATTTATTTATTTATAGTAGATTTGGCCAGTCAAAATTTGAAAAAACCTTATATTTTTTGGTGTATATCAAAATACCATGAAACAAAAATCATCATTGTTTATGAATTTCGACGAAGTAATAAAATTAAGCAATAGAATATTAAATTTTTATTTTCCTATTGTCAAAAAAATGTTTTTTATATATATGTATGTACATATGTATGTATATCATAATGAAAACGTGAAGAGAATATCTTCATTATTGAGAAATTGACAGGTTTTCAGTAGAGAATAAACATACCTGAATTTTTCTCTACTGAAACACACTTTTCGTGTGTTTTACTAACTTCTTCTTAGCTTGCAAACGATTTGGTCGTATGACGAAGTTTGGGTTCTTATCCGATCGTTTCCAAACTTTGCCATTTTGCTCGGTTTGGTCATCAATATAAGTGGAAATGACGTCCGCCATTACGATTGTGAAAAAAAAAATTGTATTAGACACGTTTGAAAATACTTCCTCATATTTCTACCTGACCTTTTTTTTTGGCATCTAATTATTTTTCGCCGTCATCTGGTCATGTCAGGTTTTAATAGTTTAAACGCCTATAACTTTTTCTTTTTTCACTCTATATTTCATAAAATTTGCTTTATTATTATTTAACACTCGAATATCTCGTATCGATGGGTCATTTATGGCAACCCTAAATACGAATGAAATTATAAAATTACGAAACTAATTTTTCTAATAATAATTAATTAATGATATCAATATGCACTGCAAATATGTTGAGATTATTTTTTGTTATTGTTCGAAAGTGCCAATAATTCTTGAATTATTTTTAAATACAATAAAATGTTTTGCATTTTCACCAGAGGAACTGTCAACCATCGTTGTAATTAACTAAAAAAAATTCTAGTTTATTTGTAAATTTATAAAAAAAAATAATAATTAAGAATTTTCTCGTATGTATAACAAAAGAGGGAGAAGCTTTTGGAAACGTATGAAAGATACATCGAGTTGAAAATATTAATATTCGTACCTAATTAAATAGTGAATAAAGACTCGTTATGAATAGGTGGAGATAGAATAAGAGAGTTAAATTTTCTGGCTCGTTTTTCGAATTGAACTTACGTACATATGTGTACATATGTAAATGTATATGAAAGCTGTTAAACCGATAGGGGCCCCGCATGTCAAAGCCCTTTGCCATGTTGGCTGGAAAACGGTCGAAAAAGAGAACTTTTTCGAAAAATGCTTGAATAAAACCCTTTGATGTTTCAGAACCATGGAAACACACATGAAAACGAAAATTTTTGTATAAGCACGTCACCAAATATCGATATACGCGTATGTACGCATATATTAATTTATGTACATACGCGTTTTGAGATGACTAGGACTCCCAACTGAGAGGATTAAGTTTGCCTAAGTTCTATAGCTGTCGGTGAATATTAAATTAATTGTACATATGATTCAATAACAATGTTTTGAGCTCGGTGTTTCCGGTTTTAGACACTTTTCTCGTGCCACTCTCTGGGGTTTTCGGTAGTTAAATCTATCTATCTTGCATTGCTGTGCAACATTCGCTAAACCATGTTGATGGATGTGTAAGATTCGTTATTGTTTTGTTACAAGAACCGCCTCCAACAACTTAAGCCCTTCTAATAAATTGATTAGGATTATGTTAGACTATCACATCACATTCAAATAAATTATATGAACATTTCATGTTTGCAAGATAATATCATATTATTTTTATATTAAATTAATTATTAAACAAAATTCATTGGTGTGATATTTTTTTTACATAAAGTCAATGTATTTGCTGTTTTATATTAGTTGGATGGGATTGAAGAATAATTAGAACTTACAATCTATTTGAAATACGAACCAATGAATCAAAGTGATGTTTTTTTTAAATTACTTTATAGGATGTGTTTTTTTAATCTTACAGAAATCTAGTCAAGGATATGGACCGAAAATTTGAAGAATGTAGCCAAACTTTCAAAACAAGAAACCAATATGGGAGTATTTTTTGTGTAAAACATCGGTCGGATTTGCAAAATGCAATCGCACATTTTGGAAACCTGAAAATATGCAATTGAATTTTTTTTTTCTAAAATATTGAATTTCCCGGTGCTAGCAACGGGATCCTAAGATCTAAGAAATTCACAGCACCGCAATCCCGGTGCTGAAGAAACCTTCCGGGATTGGAAGCACTACTCTAAAATTATAAATTTACTGTAATTTTATAATTTTAGGTACACTTAGAAAATGTCGTCAATATATATATATACATATGTATATTGAATTTATGACAAAAAATCAAATTTAATCAGTGATTTTTAAAAAAAGCTTAAAACAGTTTAAAAAAGTGACGAATATTCATCAGAATAACTTTTACTAGGGGGAATTACATACATGCATACTACAAGTATAGGTACATGTAATATGTACCTATACATACATATTTGCACAATCACCAGCGTTGCTAGATAATTATTTGATCAAATCGGGATTTTCAACATATGAAATAAAAAAATCGAGCAAAATCGGTACAAAATATTGAACTATGCCAAAAGGAGCATAGTTCAATATTTCCATCAAAATCAATCAAAAACCACAAATTCTTTTACTATCAAAATAATTAAACAATATTTTTCCTGACAGTCGCTGAATAGAGTATTTGGCTGAAGATTTTTCTTCACGAACATTTTCTATATGCATTGTATAAATTATACCAATACATATCTATATGTATTGGTATAATTTAGCACATGAGTATATCATGTTGATTTGAATAAGTGATTCCGATTTTAGCAACTCAATTGGACATCTGTTTCTCGTATCTGACCATTTTAAATTCATCTGAGAAAATATCCGTTCGGTATTACTAAATTAGAATAAATGAAAGGCTATTCTTAGTTTCACTTCGCGTATTGGTCTGACACTATTCCGACATTCTTCCGGTCGGATAGAAACGTTGCTATTTTGCGTGGTTTGGTCACCGATAGAAATTTGATTTGCTTCTTTTGATTTGCTTTAAATGAATAAATTTCTTGAAGAAAAAAAAAACACATTTTTTTCTAGATCATGAAAACGTGATCAGTGATCGATTCCGAGTTCGAATCAGTAAAAATCTTGAATTCGAATTTTTGCATGATCACAAAACTTGATCTATTGTTACTACGTACATATGTTATGTAGATAAAGTAAAAAAATAAATTTGTGGTTTCAAAACACTTTTTTAATTCTTGATCTGTAGTCAGATCAATAATTTTATCTTCCAAACTAACTGATCATTCTATAGCAACTATAATGTCAAATTACTGGAATCATACTTATCCGGACGCAAATTCAGAGTTGCTCATGAGGAGGTATTCTCTAACTTTTTCACAGCCTCTGCAGGAGTACCACAGGGAAGCGTAATAGGGCCTATACTGTACCTGATATACACTGCTGACATCCCGACAAGCGAAGAGACATTCATTGGAACATTTGCAGATGACACAGTCATTATGTCATCGAGCGAGTCACAGGAGGAAGCATTTGAACGCCTGCAGCGTGCACTGGAAAAGATCAGCAAATGGACCAAGGACTGGAAAATGAAACTCAACGAGCTAAAATCAATGCAGGTCACATTTGCACTGCGACGAAATAGTGTCAGCTCTCAGACTTTCATAAACGGAATCCAAGTTCCACAAGCTTTGTCAGCCAAATATTTAGGACTGCATCTTGAATCAAGGCTTACGTGGAGGCATCACATTAAAAAAAAATAGAACAGATTCGAATGAAACAAAGAGAAATGCATTGGCTAATAGGAAGACACTCCAAATTAGACCTACAATGCAAAAAACTGATATACCAGGCAATCGTGAAGCCAATATGGACATATGGCATACAACTATGGGGATGCAGTAAGCCATCCAATATCGAAAAAATGCAAAGATGTCAAAACCAGTTTTTGAGGATTATCACCGATGCATATCGCTTCGTCACAAATGAAGAGATCCACAAGGTCCTTAAAATCAAAAAAGTAAAAGAAGTCATCCGAGAATGCGCCGGGAGGCACGAGTTGAGACTGCACCGTCACCCTAACATAGAAGCGTTGCAGCTATTGGACACAACTCACCAGCAGAGGCGTTTAAAGCGAAAAAAGCCTCACGAATTGGTGTTCTGAATATGAGAGATTCAGAAGCCCAATTCACAATTTTGGGGACGGAGTGATGATTCCGTAGTGCCCGTACATGATCTGAAGAGCAACGATATCGCTGGTGATGATTTATCGGGAATCGATAAGATGGCACCAAAAAAAAAAAAAAAAAAAAAAAAAAAAAAAAAAAAAAAAAAAAAAAAAAAAAAAATTCTATAGCAACAATGAATTTCGTCTCCATCCTTTTCCTTTTCGTAGATCATCATTTGGTGGAAATAGAAATCGAATCGCTCTGATAAATTTATCAAATGACATCTGATTACATCGCGCAAAGACGTCATGTCATTAGCTCCTCTCCTCCTTTGTGAAAAATATCAGCCAAATTGTGAAACATGTTGTAACACGAATATTGCATGCTTTTAGTTTTCGTTTCAACCCATCTGCATTTTCTGCTATTGTAAAACAAGATGACACTCTTCCTTGCATGGATAAGTTAAGGTGATTCAAAAAGCAAAGAATATCTGTCAAATAAGTTAGCTTAGCTATCCATTTTATGTTTTGAAATAGTTCTGACATGACACAAGTTGTTGGTTTTGTTATAGAAATATATCCCCTTGACAATATGGGAGCATGCTATAATAGTCGTTTATAATCAACGCCCATATCTTGGCATAATATCATAAATAATCTCGAATTTGCAGGGCTTGTCTTTATATAATTTACATAATGGATGAGATGATGCAACGTTGTCATAAGCTATTGTTTTAATTTTTTAATTAAATCTTTATCCGCGGACCGGCTACCGTCATTGCACGGACCAGCACTGGGCCGCGGACCATAGTTTGAGTGGCACTGCTATAACTTATGGTCTTGTTTGGTTTTCTGGGAATAACTTGAATAATGCCATTGCCATTTTTGTGCAGCTGAATCTTTCGAATATTTCATAATCGCATCAATAGAAGATTACAGCGAGCAAAATTTTTCATAAATCAAGTTCTTTTGTCCATCACGTTCATTTGTCAAATTCAACCTACATCCATACATACATAAGTGTTTTTTATTTTTTTTTTGTTGAATAATAGTGAATAAAACTTCCCGCGTAGCACAATCTATTTTAGCTCAAAAAGCGGGATGTTTCAAAGCAACTTATTTATTTGGATTGGCAGCACAACTTGGAGAGAAACTTTTCGGCTCTCGACTTCGACCGACGACGCGTCTTGCGGAACGTTCACGCGGTGATTTTTCAGCAAATTTGCGACCACGCCATTGTTAGCAACGTCCGAAGACGAGCATGACTGGCAGGTGGTGCCTCGTTCGACAGGCATTAATTGTAAAGTCTGACAGTTAAATCAAACGGTGGGTCATGTCGGGGCAGGGGCAGGTCCCTCCACCATTGCGGTCGACGGAAACGGGGTTCTGGAGGGGGCGGCGGGAGGCTGCGTCGAAGATGGGCGGCGGTGAGCGGCAATTTGGGTTAGTCGTGGGTTTGGGTGAGGCTGTGCCCCGTCTTCGAGAGGAATATTAAACGTTGCGGTGGGGCCCCCGAGCGGAATGATGGATACCTTTCGTTGGTGCGGGTGCTCGCCCTGGACCGATTTCGCATCCGCCCGTTGTGTGCGGTCAGCGGAACCACTTCGTACACTCCTCCTTCCTCCCATCCTTCCTCTACTTCCCTTTTGTGGAACGTGGTCCGAGCCGTTTACCCTCTCCTCCCCTCCGGCTTAATGGCTATCAGAATTAAGTCAGCTTATATAATACAAATAAAAACACTCCAAGAATTAAATACAAAGGTGTTGCTTGACCTGTGGGGCAAGACTTCGGATATACATACATATTCCAGCAGTGAGGCTCAATGGTGGCGTGTTTGTTTAGCATCAAGTGATCAGTGGGTTCGATCCGCTCTGTTGGTTAGATTTGGGGGTATTTGTGACTCCAAATCGATCGTTTCATTTCAGAGTTTTCCAATGTTATCTGATCATTGTTGAAACGGTTTCAAAAAATCATCTTTCCTGTTGTCACAAATCTTCTGTATTTATTGTATGTACAATTTGTAGAAGTTATGTACAAATCTAAAATCCATAAATGTCTCAATGGATTAATTCTTTAATTATTTAATTGTTATTTCGTGTTCTTCAGCTTCTCAAAATACAGTGATTTATGTAATAATAAAATGCTGCATTGTTTGTAATTAATTTTCCAGGAAGGCGCATTGGGGTCTTCCTGTCAAGCCTTCCTGGTATATATCTATGTAAAAAAAATTCGGAGGTGAGCAACCCATGACTTTATCTATGAATTTGAGGAATATAAGAAGGTCACAAAAAAATTCGATATTGAACCGTACAGACACATTCACACATACCGGCAGCATTATGAAATACTAATAGCTATAACAACATTTTTGATACAAATTGAGCGCAAGTGTATGATAACTTGCACATAGTGTTGTAAGTCGAGAATATTCTCCAAAAGATTATTCTCCAAAGATTATTCTCCAAAAATATTCTCCAAAGATTTTTTTTTCTTGGTTATAAAACATCTAAATGTTAATTAATAATAAATGTTAATTAGCTTTTTAGATGATTCTAACATATTTTCAGAACCTAATACGAGTTATAGGACTTTCTAGAATGTCTGAGAGCATTTTGAATGACATTTTTCATTCTGACGACACTGAGACATTACCACCAGGGCTGTGGAGTCCGACTCCGATTCCGATATTTACCAACAACACGACTCCGACTCCGACTCCGACTCCAACTCCGACTCCGACTCAAAAATGTTAAATTTTATCAGGTTGTTTTCCTATCTTTGCAAATATTTTTCATGTTTATAGGCATAAAAATAAAACAAGATCAAATCAAACTTTATTAATTATTTATTTGAATTTATTCTTAAAAACAAATCCTTAATTCTGAAGGTCTCAAATCAGAATTAAGGATTTTAAGAGCGGAAAATAACCGCTCTCTGGACACTTGGGCTGGCGGCAATGCTGTAACGATCAACGCTGAATTTTTTATGATTTCTGGATACTGCTGTATTGCCATTTTAACATTTAAATTATTAGCTTGGTCAATTTTTTCCACCATTTTCAATGCATCGTAAAATTCATTTTTAAATTTTGAAATGGAGTCTTCTTTGTTTGCTATATTGGGACTCAAACGAGGACGTTTTATTTATTTAGCATAATATAACTTTAATAAAAAATTAAATATTTATTACAAATAAAACGTAGGTACCTCTGATTCTTGGAATTAGAAAAGAAAACGCGGAAATGGAAAGTAATTTGTATAATTATATTACGCAATGGCACGCAGACGTGATTGATGCAAAACAATGACTGAAGAAAACGACTGAAGAAACTTGCCGAGCAAACAAATGTATGTATGCATTTCGAGTAACAGATGAAACATATATCAGATCTCGCTTTTCGACATAAGAAAGAAAGGGACCAAAAATGTTTGCGTTGACTTGTATGCATTGCATTCTGATGACTCACTGTCTGTAGCAAATCGTGCGTCTACACGTTTAATATTCATACGCTATACACATTCATTATTACGCAATTGAAATTTCGTAATTAAAAAATGGTCGGAGTCGCTCATTTTTCACGACTCCGACTCCAACTCCGACTCCGGCCAAAACAGCGCGACTCCACGACTCTGACTCCGACTCCACAGCCCTGATTACCACCATGAACGTTTTCCGCGAAATTCTCACAGGAATGCAATGCTTATTAACTCTGGAAGCAATAAATTATACATATTTTTATTGCTTTGTTGAATATATTCCAATGAAATTGTTCCAACTTACGAACAACTCACTTTAACTTTCACATGAATTTATCAATTTACTTTAAAAGTTTTCGACGAAATTTTTTAACACAGATTTTGTATGAGTTTGGGTATTTTAATTTTTAAATTCCAGTTCTATAAATAAGTTGCTTTGAGTTTTTCTACGAAATCGTAAAATTTTTTAACACAAACTATGTACATAATAGGATTAACATTTCTGTTGGGTTTCGCCAACTGCTCAAAAGTTACATTTGCTTACCTTCTTTCTGTACATATGAAATGCAAAATTTTAAAAATTATAATTAATTAGGTTTTTGCATTAGTTAATTAATTTTATTCGTGTCTTCCCTCATCTTACCGTTCACATGAATTTATCCATTTTTTGAAATTGTAACGGAATAATATAAAAGCCCTCCGGATGCTCTAAAAATGAATATTCTCGAAAATTCTCGGTTTGGAGAATATTCTCCAAAAGATTATTACCGAGAATTTTACAACACTACTTGCACAAGACAAAAGTTCTACTTCCGGTTGTCGAATTTTGTTAATTTTTTTTTATTACTTAACCCTTTGGCTGCTACGAGGTTTTTCAATGTCCAAGCGAAAAATGCTAACATTTGTAATTACTTTATAAAAAAATAAATATAATATATTTTTTTACATACTTACTTCGCCGAACGCGCGTAATTTTTGTGATACTTTATATACATTTTTAAGAAGCAGTTGTGGACTCGCACTCTCTCTTTTTCTGTCTTGCTTTTACATGCGTGCGTGCGAAAGAGATACCTACATATATACACTAAATAAGTTTTGACGATTGTTTTCCGACGCATTTTTTTTTTTCAATAATCTATTTTTAGACATCGATGTATTTGTCGTTGTTACAACATGCGATACATTTGAAACAGGTAGCGGTCTTTCTCTCTTTTTTTCTTGGTTTTAATTGTGTACATGTGAGCGAGACACACAAGGATGCGATGTTTCAAATAATCAAATAATTTTTCAACATGTATCATAAACATTTTGTATGCATTTCAGTTGCATTTAATTGATTGCACGAATTCGTGACGTCTCGTGACTTATATAATTGAAAGCGGATTTCTATTGTTTTTTGTTACTATTCCATTTATTTTAACTCTGCAAAATGATAACGGACAGTGAAAGTGATGAAAGCGAAATAATAGCTCCTCGCCGAGGAACTCGACAAATCAGCAGCTCTACTGATTCTGAAAATGAATTTATCGACAATAATCAATTCCCAAGTAATAACTCCTTATATGACTTTGACAACGAACCCGAAATTGACATTGATAATGAACCCGAAATTGACTTTGATGATGAACCCGAAATTGAAGAGCTTTTATTTAAAAAAATGATAAATATTTATAAAGCTTGATTGAAAAATAAATATAAATACGTATATAAAAAAACTCTCGCCGATTTTATCGAACATAATGAATGAATCGATAAAAATCGATAAATTCATTTTTCGACGAGACGACTTTGTCGCGACTCGAACCGATCACCCCAAATAGCCTGAATATAGGTCTAAATTGAGCTAATATATGAGCTGAAATTGAGCTGAAATATTCCTTCTCGCCATATAAAAATACGTAATTTTAATAATTTCATTTAGCGAGGTTTTGAATCATTTTTTTATATATTTATTTTTATCTAAATTTAAATTTAAATTTAAAATATTTATATTTTGACGATATTCGAGAAAAAAAATGATCACACATGTTAAAGGGGTTGAAAAAAATAGTGGAAGAAAAATCGAACAAGAGTAAACTGCCACTTCCGCTTGACGGATGCTTACCAAATTTTATAAATAATTTGATATTAAGCTTACTTTTAGATATGAAATTTCAGTTCAATAAACCAAAAGGTTTTTTAGAAAAACATAAAAAACCTCGATTCTCTAGAGTAAAAGTACTACTTCTGGTTCAGATAAAAATATTACGTTATAAAATTTATAATTTATATTACAGATAAAAAAATTTCAGTCCAATTCAGTTAGCAGTTTGGGAGATAATTGAATTCAAAAACTAAAAAAATGGGGACACCTCTAAGGTTAGGTACCATTTCCGGTCAACTTAAAAATTTACGGTCAACGATTAAAATTTCAGTAACCGATACTAAGTTTCAGTTCGGTAGGACTAACGGTGTTCGAAAAATCCCCAAAATACACAGACACACACACATTTTTTCTAGATCATGAAAAAATTAGTGCTACCAGTTCCGGTTGACGGATGCTTACCAAATTTTATAGATAACTTTATATTAAACTTAAAATTCTAGATATGAAATTTCAATTCAATGAACCAAAGGATTTTCGGGAAAAACGGGAAAAAATTATGAGAAGTTTTGTGATCAGTAATCGATTCTGATTTCGAATGAGTCAAAATCTCGAGTTCGAATTTTCACATGGTCACAAAACTTCATCTATGAATTTTTGTGTACTGGCGGATGGCTAGCGGAGCTACCATTGAAATTTAAATAATTAAGCTTTATCTACATATGTATGTTAACATATGCATTCAAAATGCACCTATGTTTTATATATTTAGTATGGTTATTTTTTGCATATATGTACATATGTATGTACAAACAGAATTCATAAATTGATTAAAAAGCTACGACTTAATATCTCAAATTTCTTCTATCCACAACCAAGTTGAAACTGTAGTAAAAAAATAAATGTATTTAATAAAATTGTAGAAAAAAAATAATGTACTAAAATATAAATAAAATAATGAAATAAAATAAAAAGGCAATTTAAACAATATTTCAACAACAAATGTACAAATGTGTGGGATTTCATGATTAAAATTTCAATTAAAAAGATTTCAATGATTGGGATTTCACTAAAAATTATGATCCCGGCTTAAACAAATGTAATTAAATATATTACTACGATGTTTGGGCCGCCTAAGTACGTATGTGATGATAAAAAAGACTAAAAAAAAAACCCTGGATAAACGTCAGGGAGAAGTTCGAGGAAGTATTTTCAAACGTGTCTAATACGATATTTTTTCACCATCGTAATGGCGGCTGACACTCCAATAATTGGAGTGATGTCAAACAAACGTCATCGAGATTAAAAATTTTCGGACTTGAAAAGCTTCTTCAACGATATGTTATCTCTATCGTAATGGCGGAGGATCCATTTACTTATATTGATGACCAAAATGAGCAAAATGGCAAAGTGTGAAAACGATCGGACAAGAGGCAAATTTTTTCTTTAATAGTAATCGTAAGTGAAAGTAAGAAGAGGTAAGTAAAAAACCATGTGAACTGTATAAGAGGTATGTAAAAATGAAAGAATACGTTATGTGCTTGTATAAACCCACACTGTGTTCCCACTTCCGTGTTCTGGAAACAGTCATTCACTCGGTTAATTCTTGACTGTAATAATAATTTATCTTGACTTAAATTTGAATCGGGTCAACGAATCGGAAACAACTCGGAGAGCAAACGCTAGGTTAAATGAAAAAGTTAAATGGGAGATTTGACAAACTCAGAATGATAAAAAAATTAGGATGTGACCAACTCATGAATTTATATATCTATTTGAGAAATATATATAGGTTACAAAATAGAATTTGATAATTAAACATACATACCCATTCACACATACCAGCCATGAGAGCATTTTCGATACAAATTGAGCGCAAATGTAGGGAAACTTACACAAGACAAAAGTTCTACTTCTGGTTTTTGGATTTTGTTAAAAAAAATTTTATCACTTAAAATCACTATAAATATTATACACATTAAATATCAGGAATTTAAAAATAATTTTAAAGGTCGAAATAAAATAATGAAATATTGTTTTAAAAAAGATTACTACTTCCAGTTTATAAATTCTGACCAAAACCTTATCTACTCTAAGTTAGTTCATAAAGAATACAAATAATAATTTTCAGCTTGATACGTTCAGGGGTGGGGAAAATTTTTTTTTAACTTTTCTAGGAGGAAATAATCCCATTTACGGTTTATTAAATTTAGTGATTTATTTATTTATTTTCGTCACATTGATACAAGGATTATACTTGAATTTACTCGTGAAGACACACATGGTTAAGGATCATGCACCGGGAGAACCGTGCACGCGATTTTCGTAGCGGCGTTTATCCTGGTAGCGATTCACTTTTGCGACGTAACCCGTTTACCCAAATAAACAGAATACATGTAAGGAATGTCTTTAATTTACAGCCAGTACCAATATACAAGAACCAGTCGTAAATACAAAACATCCCTGTGAGGCTCAAATGGAAGAGAGAAAATCAAAATTCCACTCATACATCACATAAAATTATAAAAATAAGAATGAGCGCAGGCTACCAGACAGATATGTTAAAATAATCTCGGATATAAAATTTCAAAAAAGACAAGAAATCTGTGTGCGTTTTTAGTTTAAGTTAAGTCGTTTAAGTCGATACATACATTTTCGTGATATTCCTACTTGAAACTGTTCGAGAAGATCTGAATAAAGGATGGAGTTCAAAATTCAAAATCTCTCGTTTAAAGGAATATAGAGTACTGGAGACCGCCTTATCGTAATTGCTCATTGGCGAGAATCGAAAACCGGAACTTTCACTTGAACAAGTGACTGTTATAATGACACCGTTACAGTCTGACGACTTCGCCGGCTTATAATGAGTGAGTAAATGCAGACTCTCGGCATGCTCAGCCATGTATGAGTCCTTAGATATGGTTTCGCATTTCGAATGACGAAGATGTGCGGGTAAGTATTATTGTATGTAAGTACTTAAGTATTATTATGGTTTGTAATTATTATTGTATGTAAGTGGGTATATACATACATATTATTGTATAGATTATATAGTGTAGGTACATTGGCGAAACATTGAAATTTTTGTCAGTGCCACATTCGGAACTCCGCTAGAGTATGTTTTGCATGTGGTTAGATTCCGTCAATCGCACGTGTTGATTGCAATACTTGCGGTGATTAGAGCACACGTCACATAGTTTCAGAACGGTGTCATTGAAATATAGCTTTATGAACCGTTAGCCGAATTGTCGATATTTGCGAAATGTTGATTACAATTTTATCTAACATGTTCTGCTGTACACGAGTCTTTTTAAATAAATATCCGGGGGAGATAAACTATTGTAAATATAATACAAATGCATAGTACCTAAATAGCTTGCAAATTCCCGCATATACATTTGCAATATACATATGTATATACATATGCAGGTATGGTGTCCCATCATTTCCGTGCGGAAAATAGCGCGACGATATTTCGGCACGGGACAAATGGGTCTACCTTACGGGCCGGAATGTGAAATTACCGAAAACGCAAATATCGGAAGGCAAAGATCGAAAATCGAAAGATCTTAAGTCAAAAGATCAAAAAAAAGGGTGCATGGTAAACGGTACATACTCACTTAATTTGCGCGAGCAGGATACAACAGGTTCGATTTTCGATCTTTGCCTTCCGATATTTGCGTTTTCAGTAATTTCACATTCCGGCTCGTCACGGAGACCGGAGACAAATATATTGTAACATACGCCGCCGTTTAAGTGCAATCGGAATTATCAGGCGGCTTAAGTGCATTCGAGGGCAGCAATGCAGACCCTCGGATTAAGCCGAGCAGCATATCCGCTATTTCCCAGCATCCGGGAGACGACACGGTCTTGAGACCATGCGACCGTACGTATCGAAAACAATAGGTAAACATACGTGTCGAGGAAGATACATTGAGCGACCTGCCTTTTATAAGCAGGTACTTAGGCCAAATCAAGTCATTCTGAACGGAGCCCTGTCTGTGCGTGTATCTCCTTAATCACCCAATAAATGCTGTGAAGCGACTTTGGTTTTTCATTTGGATCCTCCACCCACCCCTACGCAACAATATTTTTAATATTGGTAGTATAAATATATTTCAAATATTATTGATGAGTTTAATCGGAACACTAAAAATATTGAAATCTTTATACAATGAACATTCAAATAATTTGTTTAGATTTTTTCAATAATCATTTTTTCTCTCTCCTTTCAATCTACCCAATATTTATACACCCTATTTAAGTCAACGTTTTTCCCGGATGAAATGTGACTTTATACAAGATTCGAATTTTATTCTGACCAAAAGGTGATTTAAATTCTGACCATTTAATTTGCTGCCTTACATAATTACTAATTGATATTTTGCGTATTCAAAATCTGCAGCTCTGCTTCTTCGGGAAATTGCATTTCTATATGACCACAGAGCGATTGGATGAATTTATATCGCTTCTATTTAATGATATTATGTTTTTCACATCTTCGCTTCAATAAACTATCTCAGCTAAATATTGAGCTCTTACTTTATTATTTTTTGCTTTTGCAATTTGGGTGGCTTTTATAGTTGTTATATTTCTGTTATATTCATACTACATTGGTGCGCAGATCACTGGAGTCTGGATCTTTTTTTAATATAATACACCCCCCCCCCTAAAAAGTCATTCCTTACTAGTCAAAAATTTTGTCACCTCCCTGGGAAAAGCTGAAATGACGCCCCTGCTTATTACACGTAAAATAATATCAGTCCGATTCGATTAGTAAAAATTTCAGTAACTGATACTAAGTTTCAGTTCAATAGGACGAGCGGTGTTCAAAAAGTCAAGTCCCCAAAATACACTGACACAATTTTTTTTCCACCTGGCGTGCTTTTTTTCTTTTCTTTGTACAAATAATAAAAAAAAATTAAAGAAAATACACCTTTATATCCAATATAAATGGATTTTTACTTTCACAAAAATTATTAATTAACTAAAAAAAAATCTGGCAAACAATCGGATGTGACAAACCCATGACTTTATCTATGTATTTGAGGAATATAAGAACGTCACAAAACAAAATTCAAACATACATACATACACGTTCACACATGCCGGTCATGAGAGCATTTTCGATACAAATTGAACGCAAATGTAGGGAAACTTACACGACACAAAAGTTATATTTCTGTTTAAAAGTTTTGTTCAATTTACAGTCATTTATAAATGATTTTATAATTTTTTTGAAATTTTCTATAGTCTGAAAGGTATTTTCGAAAATTTCTCTGATTTATGCCCGCTACAAGGCAAGGGGCAATTACGATTTGGCCCGCAAGCAAAGTGTTAAGAAGTGAATTTATAATTCTATTGTTACATCCGTACACACTGCTCGAGTCAGTGAAATTATAATTTCAATGACATATTTGAAATAAAATATTTGGGTGACCGGAGAGGTTGCTCGAAAGAGGTACCCACACGAGAAAATTTGGCTATTGTCGCAACCCACTATGGACAACTCGCCACTGCGATACCCACTGACTCTCGTATGCGCAGGTAGCAAATTTGACTGAAATACTATTGTCCCAATCGCCCATCCCCACCTATCGCCGTATACACAGCATTGAAAGTTCAACTGAAATACTTTTCGCACTCGCCGAAATTTTTCCCTAAGGCATACATATATGAACACGTGAATTTTTGTTTGTTTTCTCGTCACTAGTTTGTGTGGTTTATAGTTAGCCGAGTATTTTTATGGTAGGATACTATAATACTAACATATGTACTTACTACTTTTTTATATTTTTTATTCGATTTTACATTCTAGTTGATTTTCAATTTTGTATTTTAAACAACAATTAGCGGTGAAATTAATATCAGCCAAATATCATCGTATCGTGTCCAGTGGCTCGGCATTTGGGGTGTCTGGAAGTAACCAGACTGATTAAAATATATTAAATTGGAATTCGATTATTTTTGTTTTTTCTTGTTGATTTCTCAGTGGTGCATTTTTTTTATACCTGCTATGACCGATAACTGTTCATCGTACGGCGGCCCATTTTTTTTTGTTTGCAAAAGCTTATATCAAGACAGATCTTTAAGGATGCAAACACAAACTTTATTTTAATTGAAATATGAATGTGCTTTTTCACACTACCATAGTGTGAAATAACCAAAGTTGAAGTACATAGTATATTTAAGGGCTATTGGCAAATGATAATAAACTCGGGTGATGCTTTTAAAATTATAAACTTGTATACATTTTATTATTTGCAAATTTTCGAAGCAAAATTTGGTTCAAAATCTATCAAAATGTCCAAAGTCTATCAAAAACCATAACAATGATTGTTCCAATGTTTCCATTATTTTTAGTATTTTCGTCCGCCGACGTTCAGGCTTACTTGTGTGATTAATTTATTTGTAATTTATTTTTATAATAATAGTAATGTATGTGCATATACATAACTTGTATAAGAAGTGTTAAATATTTTTTGAAACTCGTGTCAGATCTATGAATAAGTAAGTATCACTTATTGTAATACAATTTTATCCACATTTTATATTTCCAAACTTTTATCATTTGAACTTGAATTATTTAATCAATTTATATGATTTGATTGCTGTTTGAATCTTGCATTTTATCATAAAATTTCAAAATGATATTATCATGACGAGATTTGCAGCGAGTATTTGCGAACGAGTATGTAAGTGCTTCGTTGCAAGGTTTGTTTACCTAAAATTTCTTAGAATTGTCTCTGAACTAATACAGTAATAAAGTAAAGTAAAATAACTAGAGGTAGGATAGTCACAGTGCTATCCATTGTTCGACAAACCTTTAACAATGAATTTACAACCTTTGAACAATACACGGCCCCCTCAGGCTCCAGTGACTAAAAATAACACAGCATACCTACACTTGAGTAAGGGCAGCGATGGTAAACCTTTCGGAATTTACGGATCACTTCATTTATAATTTTAAATGCCGTGGACCACTTACATATACATATATGAATAAATACATACATTTGAAAAATAATGATCATTTAATCTAACAAAAAGTATAAAATTCGAATTTAATCTTATTTTTCAAGCTAATACCGGTACCGAGTTATTTTATTTTTTGAGTAGGTTATTTAGTATATATTATTTTTAAGATGAAAATTATGTAATGTTGAAAATTGAACCAAAACTGATAACTTGAGTTCTACATAGTACCCAGGGAAGAGACTTTTTATGTAACTATGTGCGTAAGGTTTGTTGGGAACATCGAAAACAAATCAAAGTTTCTATGACTACGATATCGACATCGTTGATTTTTTTTTGAATCGTTGAACCAGGAACGGGAATGGCATGCGTTATTGTGGCATTATAACTTTATATGTATAACGTATGCCGGGTAGGGATCCCAAATATTCGTCGACTTCAACTATTCGAATATTGAATAGTAAATCAAGAGCTATTCGAATATTCGAATATATTTGAAAATTAAAAAAAAGGTAATTACATATTTACTCATCATCAATTACATTATATTTATATATATTACAATTAATACATAATTTTAAGAAAATTAAAAAAAACATAAAACTAAAATGCACACATAAAAGATAACATAAAAATTTATAAACTCCTTCTGCTGTTATTAAATATGCACTATTCTTGTTTAATTCTTTGATTGTGGTTTCAACGGGAGTATGAACATCAATTAAAATTTTCAAAATATCAATTTCATTCTTAGAAACAGTATTGAAATTATATTATTTTAGTGCTATGTTTACACTTTCGTAAACTTGAATAAATCGTCTTATCATAGTTGCCATTGAATTCCACCTCGTTTTTACATCCAATATTAATTTCAATTTTTTATTTTCTTTTTTCATTATGATTTTTTCTAAAAATGTATATTTCGCCGGTGACTTCTTAAATATTTGGTTTATTTTTCTGATGTTTTCTAAAATTTCGTAGAGATTATTATCGATCGAAAAGTGATTTTTCTCAAACATTTCTGTATTTAATAAATAAAAATCCATTTCTTCTCATGTAGACATTTCATATTCCTCATTATCTTCATTTTCATCACAATTATCTGCATTACATATTTAATTTTCTTCATAATCGTCTTTTCATATTGATTTTGTGTATTTATTTTATAAAAAAAATATACACACGAATCATATTCGAACAGTTGATGAAATATTCGAATAACGAATGGCTGAAAAATCAGACGAATAATTCAAATACTCGAATATTCGAATATTCGATTGGGATCCCTAATGCCGGGTTCAGCTAATTCTTCATTCATTAAAAGCACATTCATATTTCAATTAAAATAAAGTTTGTGTTTGCATCCTTAAAGATCTGTCTTGAGATAAGCTTTTGCAAACAAAAAAAAATGGGCCGCCGTACGATGAACAATTATCGGTCATAGCAGGTATAAAAAAAATGCAACACTGAAAAATCATCAAGAAAAAACAAAAATAATCGAATTCCAATGTAATATATTTTAATCAGTCTGGTTACTTCCAGACACCCCAAATGCCGAGCCACTGGACACGATACGATGATATTTGGCTGATATTAATTTCACCGCTAATTGTTGTTTAAAATACAAAATTGAAAATCAACTAGAATGTAAAATCGAATAAAAAATATAAAAAAGTAGTAAGTACATATGTTAATATTATAGTATCCTACCATAAAAATACTCGGCTAACTATAAACCACACAAACTAGTGACGAGAAAACAAAAAAAAATTCACGTGTTCATATATGTATGCCTTAGAGAAAAATTTCGGCGAGTGCGAAAAGTATTTCAGTTGAACTTTCAATGCGGCGATTGGTGGGGATGGGCGATTGGGACAATAGTATTTCAGTCAAATTTGCTACCTGCGCATACGAGAGTCAGTGGGTATCGCAGTGGCGAGTTGTCCATAGTGGGTTGCGACAATAGCCAAATTTTCCCGTGTGGGTACCGCTTTCGAGCAACCTTTCCGGGAACCAAATATTTGATATGTGAACAATATATCAAATATTCTTTCAACAACATTGAAGAGTATCGACTATTTATTTATTTATTTTTATTTATTTTATTTTATTAATTGAAAAATCAACAGACAGGATGTACAGAGATAGGTATAAAAAACACAAAAAGTAAATAAATAATATATGTAACACCCGAGTCCAATAATAGATTTTTACAAAAATGAAAAAGATAAATATAAGGAAAACAAATTAAAAAGTAAAGAATAAAGGCATGACAAAATATGTAGTACATTGCATAATTAAACTATAGTATTAAAATATTTGGAAAAGGTTATAAGATAGAATATAAGAAGAAATTGAAATTTACAAATATAAAAAACAAATGAAAAAGGTAAATACAAAATAAACAAATGAAATGGAAAGGAATGAAAGCTATAATATGATTAAATAGCACATTACATAACTAAACTAAAGTATAAAAATAATGGAAATATTGGAAAAATAGAATAGAAGAAAAAATGAATCAATCGGTCAAGATTCTCTTGATGTTAGACCTGAATTGATGTAGGGAAATACCAAACAGATCAACCTCATTCAGCTCTCCGTTAAACATACGATAAACGCGCTGCAGATAAAAATATTTTTGGGAATTAGTATTGAAAGGATCAAGTGAAAAGAGTGTAACGCGTCTAGGGTATCGAACTGGGATTCTGAAATTAACCTTATTCAGTAAATCAGAACAATCAAGGAAACCATTTATGAGCTTAAAGAAGAATATAGCATCAGAATGTCGTCGCCTGACAGAAAGATTGTTAAAAGAAAGGATTTTTAAAATGTCGGAAACAGTAGAATGGGTATAGGTAGGAAAAAGGTAGCGTAAGGATTTAATAAATTTAAGTTGAACTTTCTCAATACAATTAATATGGGATAAATAAAAAGGTGACCAGATAATTGAGGCAAATTCAAGGTGAGACCTTACAAAGGAAAAATAAAGTAATTTTAGTACATAAGGATCATTAAAGGGTTTTGTTGAGCGGAGTAGGAATCCAAGAGATTTAAATGCTTTGTTGGTAATAAAAGAAATATGTTCAGAGAAATCTAGTTTATTATTGAGTATTACACCAAGATCCTTAATAGAAGATGACGTGTTAAGGATTGAATGATTTAATTGATATTGATTAGTAATAATTGACTTATTTCTAGTGAAATTTAAAATAGAGCATTTTTCTAGATTAATAAAAAGATCATTATTTAAACAATATATAGAGAATCTATCTAGATCTTCTTGTATCTTATGACAATCGTCTATGGTGTATATAGGTTTGTAAATTTTTAAATCATCAGCGTAAAGAAGTATAAAGGAATGTTTGAAGATGTATGAGATATCATTAATATAGAGTAAAAAGAATAAGGGACCTAAATGCGACCCTTGTGGGACACCGGAAGGAATATGTCTAAGTGATGATCTAAAACCATTGAGAATTATGATTTGGTGACGATTTAGTATATACGAAGAGATCCAACGAAATAAATTTCCTCGGATTCCTAGGGACCAAAGTTTATTGAGTAAAAGGTTGTGATTGATTTTATCAAAAGCTTTAGAGAAATCCGTATAAACGACGTCTATTTGGATTCGTTTGTCCATATAAGATGTGAGAGTACTAGTGAAATTAAGCAGGTTAGTCTCTACCGATCTCCCCTTAAAAAAACCATGTTGTTCAGGTATAATGTAGTTTTTGAAATTGGAGAAAAGGAAATTATAGATAATTTTTTCAAAGATTTTACTAATGACAGATAGTTTAGATATAGGACGGTAATTCTCAATAAGATTCTTATCACCTTTTTTAAAAATAGGGGTGATGTAAGATAATTTCCAATAGTCAGGAAATTTACCGTTCGACATAGAAAGATTGAAAAGGATTGTTATGGGAAGAGATAATGGGACTATATTTTTTAGTGCCGACATTTTCAGCTGCGAGAGTCCGACGTCAACGTTGGTTTTCCATCCGACTCTAACAGGTGCTAAAAGATCTCAAAGCTTCAGGCGTAGGAAGTTTAATGCGAGAGGGTCGTGAGAGTGACACAGAGGTTCGGAGGGCTTCCGACAAAGCCGGTGCATTAGCGGCCTTTTGCACGGCCTGGCGCCATAAGACGGCGAACCAACCCCTACACCCCCCCCCCTCCACCCGCACCCGAAATTGTGTTTACAGGGGACCGAAGGATTAGTGCTGCGTCAGGAGAGGACGAGTGGTTGGTGCAGGACCCACCAAAAGGACACCCGGTATTGCGATACTGGAGCGGTCCGTATTAGTCCATATTATCGCCGCTAGCCACCGTCGCACACGCGTCAGCGATTTACCGGAGACTGCTTATGTTTACACGTTTGACCCCGTTCAAATATCGTGTATGTCATACAGGTGTCGATATACTCTCATAGTTATTTCCGCACAAAAATGACCTAACCCAAAATCAAATCTCTCGTAAACAATCTGATATGAAATTAGGGTCGATTATAATATACACATGTATGTACAAGTGAGATTCGTGCAGGGAGTCGCCAAAGAAATACACGATAATTATATAAATCAGATTTATTCTTGTTATACGTTCAGGGGTATGAACAGAGTAGTGGCGACAATATTTTTGACCTTTCTAAGCGGAAAAAATCCCACTTCCGGTTTATTAATTTTAGTGGTTTTTTTTTTTTATTTTCATCACATTAATACAAGAATTACACTTGAATTTTTTCGTGAAGATCACACATGTTTAAGGGGTCGAAAAAAATAGTGGAAGAAAAATCGAACAAGAGTAAACTGCCACTTCCGGTTGACAGATGCTTTCCAAATTTTATACATAACTTGGTATTAAGTTTAAACTGATAGATATGAAATTTCAGTTCAATAAACCAAAAGGTTTCTGAGAAAAACATAAAAAATCTCGATTCTCTAGAATAAAAGTACTACTTCCGGTTCAGGTAAAAATATTAGCGGTTTGGGAGATAATTGAATTTAAAAAACTTAAAAAAGATGACACCTATAAGGAGAGGTATCATTTCAGTCAACTGAAAAATTATGATATGATAATCAAAATTTCAGTAACCGATACTAAGTTTCAGTTCGATAGAACTAACGGTGTTCAAAAAATCCCCAAAATACACCCAAAAAATCCCCAAGATCTCCCAAACCGCTAACTTAATCGGATTAAATCTTTTTTACATGTAATAGAAATAATCATTTTTATAACCTCATATTTTTTAAATATTTTTATCTGAACCGGAAGTATTACTTTTACTCTAGAGAATCGAGGTTTTTTATGTTTTTCTCAGAAACCTTTTGGTTTATTGAACTGAAATTTCATATCTAGAAGTTTAAGCGTAATACCAAGTTATATATAAAATTTAGTAAGCATCCCTCAACTGGAAGTGGCAGTTTACTCTTAGACCCCTTAACACTTTCAATGCTGAGCTAGAATCCGAGCTATGCTGATATTTTATAAAATAGCTCTGTCTCACAAAAATTTTGACAGTGGAAGGCGCGTCTACCTGCATCTTGCATAAAGCACGCTATACAGTACCTATATTTATTCATTATTTTCGTAAAAAAAAAACTTCTTGAAATTTTTTGTTCGTAGAATTAGCAAATAATATAAAAATATTTTAAAATAATAAAACACTTAAATTTATGTTTTAACAAATATATTTTTTAAATAAAAATTGCATAAAATGATGATAAAAATCGTATGGTCCGTATGGTCCCCACGTGCAGCAAAAGTCCTAGCCAAATTTTAAATTCGCCGACTGTTATATCTTTCCAGCGTGCTATACGGCAATGCTCACAATTCGATCTAGTTAATATTTATACTGCATATAAATTGCTTTGTTCAATCACGAGATTATAAAATTCCTGATCTAATAATAAATTAAAAACTCTATGGGTTCGTTTCCCTGAATAGCAACTTTAATCCCTGGCCTCCCCGTAAAAGGAATCTCCTGACGCTGCATAGCTATATTCGACTATGTTCTTAATGTTGAAGGCTGGCTGGTTGACCCGTTTGAAGAAGTTGAAGGTACAACAGAAGACAATACGGTTTGAGAAATATTAGAAGGAGCAACATTTTCGTCGTTATCGCTATCGCTATCAGACTCCAATTCGCTGTCGATTTCGTATTCACTCTCTGTTCCATACTCAACATCAGTGTCATACATATTCTCCATACTAAAACGTAATAAAAAAAAAATAATAGTAACAACACTATGTTTACTCGATTTGTATACTCAAAATTATATACATACATTTATTCAAAATCTGCACTATCTAAGATGAATCCGCACTCTCTAAGACGGTCCAGGTTGTAAATGTGTAGCGGAAAATCAAGTAGATACGTAAGTCAAGTCGTGAAGTCTCAAACGACAGTTGAGCTAAGACTGAATGCACTTTTCATATGATATCCCGTAAAAAAGGAACTTGTGGTTTTTCCCTTATTTAGTTCCCTTAAAAGGTAGCGTAAAATTCCACAATTGCTAAAAGGTATGTTTTCCAGGAATCGACTCACCATTATCGTGTAAGCAGATAAATCGAAATAACATTATATAAAATTTAAAATAGAGAGTGTATAGAGACCTTTAGGCGAAAAAATTGAATGCTTCTCGCGTTACTACAGCAAGTGCGTATTTTTTTTTTTTGAACCTTTCTGTTGAAAAGGGAAAAAGCGCGCTCGGTGAGTCGCGCGCGGCTACGGAAATTTTGTGAACACGACAGGCGTGTCGTTAGCACCCAACGGGTTAAGCATGTGTGCTCTTCCCGAGAAAATTCGAATATAGTTCTTGGATAAATGTGAAGAAAATAAAATAAAACCGGAAGTGGGATGTTTTCCTGTTAGAAAAGTCAAAAATGTTGTGACCACGATTTTTTCCACACCCCTGAACGCATGAAGCTTAAAATATATATTTGTATTCTCTATGTACTAACTTAGAGTTCATAAACCAGAAGTAGTAATTTTTTTACAACAATTTACATATTCTATTATTTTATTTTGACCTTTTAAATATTTTTATCTTCTTGATATGTAATGTATGTATTATATATAATTTTTATCTTTCTTATATTCCTCAAATACAAAGATAAAGTCAAGGGTTGATAACCCCAGATTTTTTTTGTATAAAGTTGGACAACGTCTATCATAATTACATATATTGCATTTAATTGATTTAAATTCAGGTCTCATTGGGGTATGTTTAGCAATTTCCATGTTTGACACGATGACCATGATCAATAATTATAATCACAGCGCTAAACGACTGTGATTATATCTCGTGTAACAATGGATTTTCTAATTGATGGAGTGGAATAAGGGCCGAAATAGGGTTAGCTGCTTTCATAACACTATTATGACGACCACGCGAGACCGCTTCTGGACACAATCACCGATCCTCACAAGTCGTAACTTAATCAAAACGATAACACGATAAGAGACTGAGTATCATCATGCATGTATGTAGGTACATACATACTTACATATATTTAAGTGAATTTCAAAGTTGAAAAGGAGTAGATCTGTAAATTAGCGTTAAAATATTAATTCTCTGCAAAAATGTAAATGCGGCCTCGTCTCTCGCCGTGGATTATTTCTATTGGGAGCAATAATCTGGGATTTCTCTGGCTCTTAATCGCGAGATAACTTGTTGCTGAGCTAGAGCGAACCTCGGCAGCTCTACGGAACAAATTGTGACTTTAAGTGTTGAAACGTGCCATCATAAAACATTCATTGATAAGCTTCCTACCCCCGAAACCTTCTACTACCCGCCCCTCGTTGCTTCTTCTGTCCCATTCACATTTCTCCGACTTTTCCGTCGAATCCACTCCCCCCAACGCATTTTGCGCTTTAATTCCATGCCGGTAGCTCAAAAGCTAGACGTAAGATTCAACCTGACACTTATTTTCCTTTTCCGAAGTAGTTGATTTTTTTTGCAACTGTTATTGGATATTCAGAATACATATGTATATTAAATATTATTTAAAATGACCGGTTTAATTCTAATTTGAAAATACTTACCACAGGGTATGATATATATGATTTTTAAAGTAAAGCTTATTTATAGACGGCATATTATTTTGATGGTGGAGTTTCCAATCCGATTACTCGATACTTGGATGTACTCGACCTTTGTTAGGCTACTTGATAACCGGATACTTCAATCAAATACTAGGATAATACTCGAAAATAAAATATAAAAATTTTGATGAAATATTTTCAAATTTTGGAATTATTTTACGAAACTAGATGCTGGTGCAGTCGATGTTTCGTTTACCTAGATTTCTTAGAATTATCTTCGACTTAACTATCGCATACGTTTTTGGGCTCAAGTTGAACAGATTGCGTCCTGGCTACCTTGGAGGCTGGAAGCTGAAAATAAATTCTTTGGCTCTTTCACATTCACATCTTTTTATCCGATACTGTTGCTAAAATGTTAAGCTAAGCTGAGCCATTAAATATGTTATTCTTAACGAATATGGGATAATTTATTACTTTTCAGTGCTGCACAGTGCAATATATGTTGAAATTTGGGTATTTTGTGTCTTTTTCTAATTCGCGTTACTTTTATTATGTTATCAATTTTTCAACTTCGGCATTCTTTTTATCCACAAAACAAAATCAATTCACTCCGATATTTTTACTTATTATTATGATATTTATCTATGTACGTAGTAACAATAGACGAAGTTTTGTGATCATGCGAAAATTTGAACTCGAGATTTTGACTGATTTGAAATCAGAATCGATCACTGACCACTTAGTATCGGTTACTGAAATTCTTATCGATACTATGTAAATTTTTAATTTGACCGGAAATGTTACCTCCCCTTATAGGTGTCCTCTTTTAAATTTTTGAAATCAGTTATCTCCCAAACCGCTTACCAAATCACACTGAAATTTTTTTAATGTTACAACCCCGTATCATCTTATCCTTATTTCTAAAAAAGCAGACAGATAACTGTCTGCTTTTTTAATTTAAAAGCTTGGGAACATACAATCTAAATATTGTAAAAAACAAAATATAATATTATAAATGTGGCTTGTCGAGAACATTAAATTAAAAGATAATTCGTGAAAATATTTAAATTTTAATTTAACTATTTTTATTGATTGTCAAGTTAAAATTATTTTCAAATTTCCCCCCTTACAAATAGAAAGGTTGTACGTCTACGTGGGTTTAGCGTATAGGCAACTACGAGTGTACACATTCGATAACAGGTACGCGGCTCGCTTAAAAGGCTTTATATTATTCCGTACGTGAAGTCTGACTCAGCAAATCATCTCATTGTATCATTGATACACCTTCCCTTCCAGATGCGTCGAAGATACTAGAGAAGACTGTTTGAGAAAAGGGTGAGCGTAGTAATGACTTCGAAGGGATTTGAGCGCGAGGGGATACCTTAAAATGAAAGAAATTGGTGGTTTTTAGAAGATGGGGTAAAACATTTGACGGGATTTCAATAAATATATATCGTGGTTGTTCTTATAACAAGCTGACACGTATGAGTGCAGAAGTATACGTAAATGTCTAAGATTCCCGTGACGGTGAATCATGTATCGAAATATCACGTATATATAAGGCGTATCTGATACTGACGGATATGTCTGACAAATCCCCGCGGTCTGTGCAGATCTATGAATGGCTTTGTGGGTTTGAATTGACGTGGAAGCCACCCCTTTCCTCCACATGACCCACCCTCAAGCCTCCGTCATGGCAATGTTTAGGGTTGCTAGCCGTGGATCAAAGTGAATTGACGACAAGCCGACAAAAAATAAACATACAACCATTCGCGTTGCATACCGTACTGCCGTAAAACAAAATTGATAATATCAGACAAGTCATCTAGTGTATTTATGTATGTATGTATGTACATACATACATATATCGTTTGTTCATACATATGTATGTAATACATGTTTTTATCTCCACATTTTATATATAGCATACTAGTCTTTTACCTGGCTTCGCTCGGTATAATATATATAAAAACTGACTGTCGCTAAATATCATATATATGAAAAAAATGAAAAAACTGAAAAGAATGAAAATAATATGAAAAAAATTAAAAATATTAAAAAAATGAAAAATGTGAAAAAAATGAAAAAAAAAATTGTTCCCCATACTGGTTGATGGTTGATCGTCCCTCACAAATATACAAATACTAGTGAATAGCCCGATGAAATATCATCGCATGGGTATAAAATCATATATATAAAGACGGTAATCTGTGTGTGTGTGGGTGTGTGTGTGGGTGTGTGTGTGGGTGTGTGTGTGGGTGTGTGTGTGGGTGTGTGTGTGGGTGTGTGTGTGTGTGTGTGTGTGTGTGTGTGTGTGTGTGTGTGTGTGTGTGTGTGTGTGTGTGGGTGTGTGTGTGTCCTAACTCTCGCCGAACATAATGAATGAATCGATAAAAATCGATAAATTAATTTTTCGATGAGACGACTTTGTCGCGACTCGAACCGATCACCCCAAATAGCCTGAATATATGTAGGTCTAAATTGAGCTAATGGTCACGTACATCACGCCAAATCCAATTCTTCATTTCGCCTTTTTGTTTTAAACATTAATTGAAATATTCCTTCTCGCCATATAAAAATACGTAATTTTAATAATTTCATTTAGCGAGGTTTTGAACCATTTTTTATATATTTATTTTCAATTAAATTAAAATTATGATTTAAACTATTTATATTTTTACGATATTCGAGAAAAAAATTGATTTCATTCACCCCGGGCGCCGGAAATCGAACCTCTGACCCTCCGATCCAAACGAAATGTTCTCACGAGTCCGCGCCGCACGCCATATCATACGTGTCCAGAATACGTGTTGTAAATACACATCATATGTATATGCACGTAATTTGTTATGTGTAATAATAATATTCAACGTTACGAGGTCAATGACCGTTTGTGTATAATCGGAAAATATTACATTTTTAATTAACATTTTGTTAACGTTAATTCTAAGAATTGAAAATTATTATAACACGTATTCTGGGCGAGGATATGGCGGCGAAAAATGAATTAATCGATTTTTATCGATTCGTTCATTATGTTCGGCGAGAGTTAGGACACACACACACACACCCACACACATACACACACACACCCACACACACACCCACACACACACCCACACACACACAGATTACCGTCTTTATATATATGATTTTATACCCATGCGATGATATTTCATCGGGCTATTCACTAGTATTTGTATATTTGTGAGGGACGATCAACCATCAACCAGTATGGGGAACAATTTTTTTTTTCATTTTTTTCACATTTTTCATTTTTTTAATATTTTTAATTTTTTTCATATTATTTTCATTCTTTTCAGTTTTTTCATTTTTTTCATATTTTTCATTTTTTTCATATTTTTTTTATTTTTAATTTTTTTCATATTTTTCATGTTTTTCATATTTTTCATTTTTGTGCTCTGGGCGCCAGAGGCGTCCGGAGCTCTGAGGGCGAAGGCCCGGGGTCGTCAGTGACGCTGGGGGCGAAGGCCCCGGGGTGTCGGAGGCATCGGGGACGCCGGAGACGTCGACGGCGGTGGAGGCAAAGGACCCGGGATGCCGGAAGCATTGGGGACGCTGGGGGTGCCGGGGGCGAAGGCCCCGGGGTGCCGAAGGCATCGGGGGCGCTGGGGGCAAAGGCGCCGGGGCGTCGGCGACGCACAAAACGTAATTCGTATTCACTTCGTAATTTTTCATTCGTAATTTCTAATTCGTGCATCAATTTCTTTCCGAAACTAGTCGATTCAATATATTTAACTTTATTTTCAGTCGAGTTTCAATTCCTTTTCGAAACCACTCGTTGAAATCAACGGGCCCAACACTAGTTTGTAATATAAACCGCTTAAACATGCCTAATTTAATAGTAAACATTCATTTGTTTTCTTATAAAATTTATTTGAATCTGGATCTGAAACAGGAATCCGGAACCGGAATTGAAACAGGCATCCGGATCCGGAGCTGAAGCAAGAATCGGGGACTGGAACTGAAAAAAGAATCGAGATCCGTAACTGAAACAGGAATCCAGAAATGGAACTGAAACATGAATCTGGATCTGGAATTGAAGCAAGAATCGAGGTTTTTTATGTTTTTTCAGAAACATTTTGAATTATTGAACTGATATTTCAAATCGAGTAGTTTAAGTTTAATACCAAGTTATACATATGTACATACATATATATATAAAATTTGGTGAGCAGCTGTCTTGATATTTAATGTTTATAACATTTATGGTGATTTTAAGTAATAAAAATTTGTACAAAATCTGGCAACCGGAAGTAGAACTTTTGTCTTGTGTAAGATTCCTTACATTTGCGCTCAATTTGTATAAAAAATGCTCTCATTACCGGTATGTGTGAATGTGTGTGTAATAGGAATTCCGACCCGGGTCGACCCGGGACAGATATTCCCGGGAATTTGCGGAATTTTTGTTGTCCCGTGTCCCGGAAATTTTTATCTCGAATCCCGGGAATTGGATTTAAAAAAATCTTGAAAACATACAACATTTTCATGGGAACATACAAGGGAAAAAATAAATCAAATACACAAAGAATCGTAAAATATTCTCAAAAATTAAAATCGAAGAAAGAAGAAACCTAAAACGGATTTTTTTAACACAAATTTTAAATAATTCTGATTTTATACGGAAAAAAACATTCTTAAAATGTTGTAATAAAAGCGAATGTATATCCTACGGTAAAACTATTATGAAGCGAGTATATCCTTCTTGTTTTGACGATTCCACATAAAAATAGCCTCGACTTTAAAAAAGAAATTAAAATATACATGCTGACAGGAGAATAAACTGATAATTTAAAAAAATGTTTTTGTCCCTTTTAACAATAAAACCAACTTCGACCGAAACTGAAAGAGTTTTTTCCATAGCTGGAAAATTTTGTACCAAATATTTTAGTATTATTAAGAAGCTACTTTAAATAAGTTTACCTTTTTAATTACATTTTTTCGAGTTGATAGATACATATATTATGTATCGTTTTGTAAATAAATAAATATTTTTTTAATAAAAAGTATAAATTGAAAAAAAAAGTGTCCCGGGATCTCGGGAATCCCGGGAACGATCCCGGGCTCCGTCCCGTGTCCCGGGAATTGAAAAAGTCCGGGAAATCAGAAACCCTAGTGTGTACATATGTTTAGTTATTGACACCTATAAGGTGAGGTTCCATTTCCGGTCAACTTAAAAATCTGAAAAAAATTTCATCGTAATGATCAAAATTTTAGTAGCCGATATTAAGTTTCAGTTCAATAGGATTAACGGTGCTAAAAAAATTCCCAAAATACACAGACGCACAGCCACACACATTTTTTGTAGATCATGAAAATGTGACCATTGATCGATTATGAGTTGGAATCAGGCAAAATCTCGAGTTCGAATTTTTGCATAATCTCAAAACTTCATCGATTGTTACTACGTACATTTATTATTATTATTTGGCTTTTATACTCTTAGTGTTTTTTGGACACTAAGCAAAATGGTACAACTATTTTTGAGTAACGGATTTTACTTACTTAAGGCATAATAAAATTTAGGGAAAGATCTGTTCTGGTGTTCAGAATGGTCGGTTCCCTCGTCACAATATCCAAAACAAATTAGTTAAATAACCCTTCGCTGATTCAAACAGGTAACAAGCGGAGAGTTAAAAGTACGAGATTAGTGTATTTTTACATCGATAATAATGATAAAATCTTTCAAATTTACCTATTTGCAAATTTGCTACGAAACTTTTAACTTAAAATTGCAAATGTGATGCACGTGCTATTCCTATAATAATTAAACAGAAATATACTAATAAATGATTGATTTTAATCTTTTTTTATTTAATGGGTTAAGGTGGGGGGGGGCATATGAAGAAATGTATGTACTATACGTAGCAACAATAGATGATATTTTGTGATCACGCGAAAATTTGATTTCGAGATAATGACTGATTTTAACCCTAATTAACTTATTTATATTGAAAAAAAAAAAAATTCAATTCCGAAAATACTACTTTCGTTCTATAGATTTGTATTAAAATCTTACAATATCTGAACTCTTATATCAATGCATCGAAAATATATTTCAGCTTATTGCTACAGTTTTTGATATGTGTATAACGTTTTTAAAACAAATGGCCACACTATGCGGAGTTTTACATACATATGTATGTACGTGTGTATATGTATATCCTGATTGTGTTTGTATCCTCTTAAGAGAAAAGAAAATCAGTCGATGGCAAAAGGTTAATAAAGTTTGTGATAGACCTGCACTTTTATATTTCCCGTGAGATATTTTCTTTCCTATATTTCACACCTTCCATATATCGATTCTTGCGATATAGAGTAAGTTCAAATGTATATTTTTATAACCTTTATAGAAATCACATCTTGAATGGTTATGTTTAAGCAATATATATTTTTAATATTCTGGAAACTAGATAATTCTAGATATGTTTCCTTTGTCCAATTTGAGCGGTGTCTGCATTGGTACTGGGCTAAAATTTGCTGTGTCGTGTGTCGGAAAGCCGCCTTATCTGTGCGGCAGTATGTTAGCACAATTGGTTAGCAGAAAAGCGGCAATTAAACCGCTCGAAATAAATTTCAGCAAAAGCGATACAAATACCAAACCCTCTCATTCCCCTTTTCCCCCCATGGATTTACATACTGAATAGCCAATTAACGCTATTGAAAAATCGTCCCCTACACACAGAGCCCATCGTCAAAGCGTATATACATATGTATTGCACATACATACATACGTACATACATGCATACACAGATTAATTCATACATACATGCACGTATGTATTATATTATATTATTAAATGATTATATGTAATGACATCATTCTGTGCGTGTGTGTGATATAACGTTCGACAAATATAATTTGATAAAAAGCCTAAACTTTGCATAATTTCGACTTCGTTTTCGAATTTGAATTTGACTATGATTCTTCCATTGGTCACTCTTTCGTTGAACCAACCTTTTCATATCTAAGTTAGTACATAAAGAATACAAATATAAATTTTCTTGATGCTTGATGCGTTAAGGGGTGTTGAAAGAACAGTGACCACAACATTTTTGACCTTTCTAAGAGGAAAAATCCCACTTCCGGTATATTAAATTTAGTGTTTTTTTTTTTTATCACATTGGTACAAGAATTATACTTGATTTGTTTGTGAAGAGCACACATGTTTACGTGGTCGAAAAAATAGTGGAAGAAAAATCGAACAAGAGTAATCTGCCACTTACGGTTGACGGATGCTAACCAAATTTTATACATAAATTGGTATTAAGCTTAATCTTGTAGATATAAAACTTCAGTTCATTAAATCAAAAGATTTCTGAGAAAAACATAAAAAAGTACTATTTCCGGTTCAGGTAAAAATATTAAAAAAATAAAGTTATAAATATTAATAATTTCTATTAGTAAGCGGTTTGGGAGATAATTGGATTCAAAAACTGAAAAAAAGTGGATACCTAAAGGGGAGGTACCACTTCAAGGAGAGGCCAACTTAAAAATTTACGTCGTGTCAATAAGAATTTCATTTACCAATACCAAGTTTCAGTTTGATAGGACTATCGGTGTTCAAAAAATCCCCAAAATACAGACACACAGACGCACACACACACACATTTTTTTAGATCATGTAAACGTGATCAGTGATCGATTCTGAATTCAAATCAGTCAAAATCTCGAGTTCAAATTTTCGCATGTTCACAAAACTTCCTATATTGTTACTATGTACGTATGTGCATAGATAATGTAAAAACTGAAATTGGAAATTGCCACCGGGTAATTGATCCAAATTAAACCGAAAAATAAATAAGAGATATAAAAAATGACCATTAACACGAAAAACATGTGAACTGTATAAGAGGTAAGTAAAAAAAATCAAAAAATTTTACTGACTGTTATCAAATAACAGATTGTAAATATATCGGAAATTAAAAAAAATAAAGTAAAAATTGTATCGAAAACGCTCTCATAACCGGTATGTGTGTTTAATTATCGAATTTTATTTGTGACCTTATATTCCCCAAATACATACATACATAGTTAATATACATAGAGTTTGTCACATCCGAATTTTTACTTTATCTATCTATGTATGTACGTAGTAACAATAGATGAAGTTTTGTGATCATGTGAAAATTCGAACTCGAGATATTTTACTAGGTCATTCGATGAAAATCCCAAATTTGCGTTTTTTGCTCCGGCTCAATGTATGTACATACATTCGTACGAATATCAACTGTTATTGCATGTGTATCAAACAGAGGTTTTTTCAAACTTGTTCATATGTAATTCGATGTAATGCAAAATAAATTCAACCCCCTATGAAACATCTGTAAAGTGGTAGGCAGTTTTTTGAGGGTTCGAAATTTCATGAATTTGTAAATTTTTATGAAATGAATTTTTAATGTTGAATTCCAGGCCCTATAAGTCAAAGATAAATACATATCTGAAGTGCGGTGGCTAAAAAACGAAAGGATTTTTTTGTCTGAATTTTCGTTTGTATTGTTAAGCGTATGAATGCACCAACTGTGGCGGAACAATGGAATACGCGAGAGTCGACTGTTTTCAGTGCCCAAACATAAACACAGTAGCCCTAGTAGTTCTCTGTAGGGGTTGAGGTACCACGAGGACGTTTATTTTAATGGATCTTTAGAACCCTTTATAAACTTGGATCACATTCAGTTACTAGTGTGAAGTTTTAGAAAAAGAATCTCTTTCAATATCTGCGAAACTGAGACTAATATTATATATTGTTTTGTCTGTAAAGAGATAAATGATTTGAAGACGAAGTGTGGGGGTTGTGTTTGGTCGTTTGATGCCTATTATTAGGATGGGTCACGATTTGAATATACTTCATTGTCATGCAGATTGATTCACTTCCACGAAGATGGGGGTGCACACTTAGTCCGGTGCTCAAGATCTTAGCGGTCCTTTGTCGATGATGGGGGAAGGGGGTGTGGCGTAAACTCATGCTATTGGGCTTAAGGCTGTTTGGGTGAACTTTGGGCCTCACTTGACCACACTCGAGATGACCGCACGGAGCCGATGACACTTAACAAGTGTTGACAAGCTTTCGAAAACGCAATCGTAGTTTCGTATAGTTATGATAATCATAGTTTCCATGTGCTGTCTCGTAAGTTCATTGGGTTCATGCACGGAATAGTGCACGAGTATAATCTTTGATTAGTGATCTTTCAATGGGGCTTGAGTGTGCGAATTTCTACTAATGTGATTTTTTTATTTTATAAATATGTACAATGTTTGTATTTACCTACATATTTTAATGTAATGTAGGTATCTATACAAGTATTGTACATATGTATATATGTAGATACATACATGTATAAATGAATTTTAACATAATAAATATATGTAACTTGAAACTTATTAGTGATTTTAATTTTAATGTTACTTAAATTTGGACAATAGTGGTATTACAGGAATCCCTAATGCGCCAAAATGGTTGAAAATTAGAATGGAGAAGAGAAAAAATATATATTTATACAGAAAAAAATACATTTGTAAATTATCATAAAAAACAATAGCATTATAATCTAATATATAATTTCGTGACGTTATCGAAAAAATATAATTTTTTATGACGACGACATTCGATGCCATTTTAGATTCCGATTTCGATTTAGATTCCGGTTCCTGATTCCTTTTTCAGTTCCGGATTCAGATTCCTATTTTAGTTCTGGATTCGGATTAATGCTTCAGTCCTGGATCCCGAGTTCTTTTTCGATTTCGTTTTCAGTGTGTATGTAATTCATTTCGGATTAACTGTCGTTAAATATTACTTTTTTTGGGTTCAAATAAATTTAATAAAAAAACAAATAAATGTTTACTTTTAGATTAGCCATGTTTTAGCGGTCTCAAGAATCTGCAGAACTGGCTTCCAGCACACCGCTGGTTATATAATATGTACATAAGCATATGTAACATACATATGTACATATGTATGTTTGTACATAAATTCATTTGAGCTTTCTAAAATATTCGATTTAGCAAAATCACATTTGATTTCATTTTTCCGGAAAATTACTAGCGATTTCTTTTAAAGGCAGTAAAATTTTCAACATACATACCTTTGGTTCAAGATGTTTTTTCATTAATTTATCTAAACACTAATTCACGTCCTTTCCGTTTTTCCGTATTTGAAATTTTCCTTTTTGCTCGCGTTGTGTCGACACACAAGAATAACAGGAATACACGTAATAATAAAGCAGGTAATCCCGCTAATGCACGTACGGCTGATGTACATAGATAAGCCTCGATACCCAGGCCCCCTTATTGGAATGGGGAGGGCCAAGCTTGCTATGAATGCGCCGCGGCTCTGGACTCTCGCTCGCAAATTCACCATGCAATAAATTCGCAGTAGCGTGCCGACGCGAAAAACGATGCATCGCTCGTTCCGGGGCCACACTTTTGATATCAAAGAAAGTACATAACAAAATCAATGAAGTATCGAGTATCGAATGTACATATGATTTTTTCTTTATATACATACATAGGCAGTTACAAACATTCATAGATATTGGTCTACTTTCCAATAATCCGAAAATTTGCATTTTGAAGTCAATATTTTATCAAAATTTTAAGTCAATAGTTTAACAAAAAGTTAAGAAAACAAGATTGACCGTTTCCTGTCAGAACTTTACGATTTCATCTTATTTCATTTCATTCATCGGGTCTTTTAGTGTGACGATATATTTAGATTTGTAATTCAATTGTGGAATGCAATAATATCGTAATATAAAATAGAAGTTCTTCTTCAATAAACAAAACTTCTATGTAGCAAAATTCGTGTCGTTTGCGTAATCGACCCCACCTTTTCTTCTCTCATCCTCTCGGTAATGATGTTGAATAAACACGGGGAATCTCAAGACCAACAATCCGAAATCAATGCTTTTGCCTTTAATATTTATGTTCCTTTAGCTGAAACAGCAAAGCGCGCTCACTGAATTTTAATGGCTACCACAAGAACTCAAATTACCTAAGCGACCATGAAAGTATGTCTGAAGTTTTCCCCTTCAAATCCGACACGATCAGGTAGAGTCGGAAGTATTTTGGTACAACAATTTTAGTTCCATTTGGACTTTTGGACCATATAGATTTTTTTTTACTAGAGCTTTTGGTCATCAGTTTTTTCAAAAGATATTAAAATAAAACCGGTTTTCGTTTTTAATTTAATATTTGTAAAAAAAATTCAAAGCCATAAAAATCGGTCAAAACTTACTTCGTCCATTTAAAACATCTGTATTGAAGAATATGGTTTTTTTCTTTTTGTATAAATATTCCATTATCTTAAAGATAATGTTAAAAAATAATATTAATTTAAACTTTATTAATGTATATATATATATATATATGTATATATATATATATATATATATATATATATATATATATATATATATATATATATATTTGTAAACATAGAATGAATTCAAGACGATAAACGATATATAATAATAATAATTATTATTTTTAGTTGTTTGTGTATATATATGTTTTGTTTTTGTTATGTCTAATTTATTATTTTGTTTCTTGTCTTTTCTGTTATATTTTTGACCATTGTGGCGCATTAGGAATTCCTGTAATGCTACAACGGTCCAAACTTTAAATAAATAAATAAATAAATATATATATATATATATATATATATATATATATATATATATATATATATATATATATATATACTATGTACAGAGTATATACATATATATATATATATATATATATATATATATATATATACTATGTACAGAGTATATACATATATATATATATATATATATATATATATATATATATATATATATATATATATATATATATATATATATATACTATGTGTCACTGTTTCTCTAATTAATCATTAGTCTTTCATTTGAACAAATAACGCAAATTCATATAGAAATAAAATTATTAATTTTGTATATATATATATATATATATATATATATATATATATATATATATATATATATTATATATATATATATATATATATATATATATATATATATATATTATATATATATATATATATATATATATATATATATATATATATATATATATATATATATATATATATATATATATATATATATATATATATATATATATATATATATATACTATGTGTCACTGTTTCTCTAATTAATCATTAGTCTTTCATTTGAACAAATAACGCAAATTCATATAGAAATAAAATTATTAATTTTGAAAAAGGTTTTTGAAAACCGTCAATTCCTAGTATGCACTGTGCGTATTTACATATATTATATGTACATAAAAATGTACATGAAGTACTCGTTTTGTGTCTTTCAAACGTTTCAGTATAGTCCCGCAAAGAAACCCCAACAGAAATCATTTAGCATAATGGCAAGAAGCTTAGGAATAAAGAGAAAAATGGGAAGTGCTCTGGGTATCAAAATACACCCTCTTGCAAAATGGGTATTGCAACGCTTTTTCGTTTAAAGAGATGAAAGAAACAACTACGCATATGTATACTCGCATATATGTACATATGTATGTACATATGTATGATAAAAATAGTAAAAATATTACGGATACATTATGTATTGAATTTATTTGAAAGATCAATTTCTTCCTCGAAGCATATGTATGTATTATATGTACATATATGTAATACCATCTCGTAAAACACTGATTTATAAAATATTATAATAAGAAAAAGTTTCGGATGTTAACAATCCATGACTTTACCTATGTATTTGGGGAATATAAGAAATTCCAAAAACAAAACTCGATAACGACGTACACATAGCGACTATGTGTACCGACTGTGCATGTGGAACGTTGTTCGGAAACCCATACATTTTGGATTTTCAGTAAGATAAAAGTTTTACTTCCGGTTGTTAGATTTTGTTAAATTTTTTTTATGACTAAAATTACTATAAAGATTATAAGCTTAAAATATTACGAACACAGAAATAATTTAAAACATCAAAATAAAAAAAAATGCCGGACTGCATGTCCGTCATTACTGTTTATGTAAAGGAATGATTTAAAATCATAAATATATTAATATTTTTTATATTAATTAATAAACATTATTATTATTAATCATTGTGGACGTATCGATGAATTCAATAAATCAAATTAAATTTATTTTGTAAGGAGATTTAATCAAGAAAAGAAAATATATTATATGTACTTTGTAATTTTGTGTTTTACTAAAACCATTTATCAGTAATAGAAGTATGACGAAATAGTATATAAATGTTTTAAACTTTGAGCATAGTATAATTTTAACTCTGCAAATAGCTTTTTTCCCCTAAAATTTCTTAACAAAACAGATCCATTGTGTCTATCCTGTTTTCACTTTCCTTACCGTGCAAATACTATTATATGTATATATAAAGACGGTAAACTGTGTGTGTGTGTATCCTAACGCTAGTCGAACATAATAAATGAATCGATGAAAAGCCTAAACTTTGTATAAATTAATTTATCGAGACTTGCGGCGGTGTCGAACTGGTGAACTCGAACACAAATATCCTCTTATAGGTATATCCAGTGGCGGCTGGTCCATACGCACTGCGGTACTGCAGCACCCCCAAGGAAACTGAGAAAAATTTAATATTTTTATATACATAAATGTATGTATATTATTAAAATATCATACAACTTTGTTACGATGAAATTCGGGCTATTTAATATTTTAACACGATCTTCGAAATGTAACGCTAAATTCGCTTTTGAAACCGTTATATTGGAATTTTATTTATCTTCTAATCTATAATTTGGAAAGAGACTTTGTATGTAAATATCCTTGGTCGTCGTCGTCTTCGTCGTCGTCGTCATCGTCCGTAGATCGGTGACGTCATCGAACACGTGATTCGATTTTTTTTTTTTTTTCGATCCATGGGCGCCGATTTGTTTTTTTCGTTTCAATGGATTCACCCCCGCGGGGGCGCAAAGCGAGTAGTTTCATGGGGCCCCGCCAGGGGCGCCACAAGGGGCGCAGCCCCGTGGGGCTCAAAAGGGGGCGCCACAAGGGGCGCAGCCCAGTGGGGCCCCGAAGGGGGCCCGGGGGGCCCAGCCTCATGGGGCGCAGCCCCATGGGGCTCAAAAGGGGGCGCCACAAGGGGCGCAGCCCCGTGGGGCCCCGTAGGGGGCCCGGGGGGCCCAGCCTCATGGGGCGCAGCCCCATGGGGCTCAAAAGGGGGCGCCACAAGGGGCGCAGCCCCGTGGGGCCCCGAAGGGGGCCCGGGGGGCCCAGCCTCATGGGGCGCAGCCCCATGGGGCTCAAAAGGGGGCGCCACGAGGGGCGCAGCCCCGTGGGGCCCCGGGGGGGCCCAGCCTCATGGGGCGCAGCCCCATGGGGCTCAAAAGGGGGCGCCACAAGGGGCGCAGCCCCGTGGGGCCCCGAAGGGGGCCCGGGGGGCCCAGCCTCATGGGGCGCAGCCCCATGGGGCTCAAAAGGGGGCGCCACAAGGGGCGCAGCCCCGTGGGGGCCCGGGGGGCCTAGCCTCATGGGGCGCAGCCCCATGGGGCTCAAAAGGGGTTGCCACAAGGGGCGCAGCCCCGTGAAGCCCCGAAGGGGGCGCGGGGGGCCCAGCCTCATGGGGCGTAGCCCCATGGGGCTCAAAAGGGGGCGCCACAAGGGGCGCAGCCCCGTGGGGCCCCGAAGGGGGCCCGGGGGGCCCAGCCTCATGGGGCGCAGCCCCATGGGGCTCAAAAGGGGGCGCCACAAGGGGCGCAGCCCCGTGGGGCCCCGTAGGGGGCCCGGGGGGCCCAGCCTCATGGGGCGCAAGCCCTAATAGGCATTAACTAAGGGGGGCGAAGCCCTAGACGGCAATTAATCATGGGGGCGCGGAGGGGCGAAGCCCTAAAAGGCAACTGATCATGGGGGCGAAGCCTTAGACGGCATTTAATCATGGGGGCGCGGAGGGGCGAAGCCCTAAAAGGCATTAACTAAGGGGGGCGAAGCCCTAAACGGCAATTAATCTTGGGGGCGCGGGGGGCGAAGCCCTAAAAGGCAACTGATCATGGGGGCGAAGCCTTAGACGGCATTTAATCATGGGGGCGCGGAGGGGCGAAGCCCTAAAAGGCATTAACTAAGGGGGGCGAAGCCCTAAACGGCAATTAATCTTGGGGGCGCGGGGGGCGAAGCCCTAAAAGGCAACTGATCATGGGGGCGAAGCCTTAGACGGCATTTAATCATGGGGGCGCGGAGGGGCGAAGCCCTAAAAGGCATTAACTAAGGGGGGCGAAGCCCTAAACGGCAATTAATCTTGGGGGCGTGGGGGGCGAAGCCCTAAAAGGCAACTGATCATGGGAGCGAAGCCTTAGACGGCATTTAATCATGGGGGCGCGGAGGGGCGAAGCCCTAAAAGGCATTAACTAAGGGGGGCGAAGCCCTAAACGGCAATTAATCTTGGGGGCGCGGGGGGCGAAGCCCTAAAAGGCATTAACTAAGGGGGGCGAAGCCCTAGACGGCATTTAATCATGGGGGTGCGGAGGGGCGAAGCCCTAAAAGGCATTAACTAAGGGGGGCGAAGCCCTAAACGGCAATTGCTCATGGGGCGTGGAGGGGCGAAGCCCTAGAAGGCAAGTCTCAGGGGGGCGCCGAGGGCGAAGCCCTAGAAGGCAAAAAAAAATTTTGATTTTTTTTTTGATTTTTTAAAAATTTTTTTTTTAATTTTTTTTTATTTTTTTTTTATTTTTTTTTTAATTTTTTTTTTGATTTTTTTTTTATTTTTTTTTTTATTTTTTTTTTTAATTTATAAATTTTTTTTTAATTTTTTTTTTTTTTTAATTAAATTAGCTTAGTCATGTTTAAGCGGTTTATATTATAAACACTGAGCGAAGCCGGGTAATACAGCTAGTTCTCATATAAAGACAATTTAATATACTATCCCTATTAATTCAATTCAGATTCGTGTAAATAGTAGTACAAGCTTTTAGCTCGTAATTTTACTGATTTGAAATTCAGCACACTTCCAATTAACCCTTTAAACGAAAACAAAAAATAGTGTGGCCAGAACACTATCTCAATAAACATGTTTCAATAGAAAAAACTCAATATTAAATAGTATTAATAGTGGGAAAATATCGTAAGAATGGCGTAAGAAAAGAATAGGAGTGGGGGAGGATGTGGTTCCTCGAAGACCACCTTTTACTGTAGTTGAGAAGTTGAGGGGTTGGGCAAAAGCAGTAGTAGACTTGGCCAGGGGTTCTGTATGTTGGAGTAACGACGACAGCCTGTCACGGCCACACTCCACTTTGCATGCTACCTGTCGCGCGCCACAGGGCACCAAAACCGGGGGGTCGCAAGCTTCAAAACGGCCCCGATTCGATGCGGCCCCAAATTGTGAGTTCGTTTGAAACGTGCGACTTGCCACAACCACCCACCTACGAGTATCACGGCCATTAGTGAAATTGAAATACAGCTCGACGCTGGCAAAATTGCCCCACCATAACCTGAACCCGCCGACGACAGGGCTTTTCAAACATTTACACATACGTAAATGTTCCATAGCTTGCAGCGATTTGCTTGCATCGAAAGATTGTTGTATACTCTCTATATAATTTTTACAATTTATATTGTAATGGCTCTTCTACCATTATTAAGATTTTCACAATTATGTAAACTAAGTAGGCCAATTTTGAAAAAAAATCGGCGAAAATAGATAAACGGAATGACATTAATTGAATTCACTTTGATGATTTCACTGATATGGAAAAACCATGATTTTATAAGGATACATACACACAAACGCATGTATGTACATATGTACATCATAATATTTGGATTAAAAGTCTTATATTGTTGACAATTTTAGATTGCTTTACAGGATAACTTTGTGTTACCTCGGATTTCTTCGGAATTTATTATTCAATAGTTGCGGACTAGTTTTTATGTTTAATTAAATTTTGGGGATAAGTTTATGTATTAAATAAAATTATTCCGAATAAAGAAATTAAATTTAAAATTTCTGGAAGAAGGCCAAGTGAAACTTGAGCTTATAATTTCTGCGTCTGACACTTCGTGACGTCTTCGTTTGCTGTTTTGCATATTAACACTTTTACCAGAAATATTACGTATTCCTCTTAGCTCTCAGGTATAATTTCAAATTCTGGGTTAAAAATAAAAATAGACATTAAAAAAACATTTATAACATCAATGCTTTTTATTCATATTGTGAGCAATGTACAATTTTATATATTGAATGAATTATATAAAACTATCGATTTAACATTCTATGTATTTAAGTTATTTTTGCCTTTTTAAAACAAATGCACAAGATTTAAGAAATAAACGAAAAATAATTTATCGATAGTTATATGTATTTTCTATATACTTTATTTCGTGGCTTTTTTTATATAATACAGAATCTGCGCGATATACTTCCATATATCGTTTCAATTCCTCATACCATTTTTACACAATTTACGTATAATATAATAATAATGTTTAAAAACTTATTTTTAATTAATTTATTTGTTGTAATTATATATATATATATATATATATATATATATATATATATATATATATATATATATATATATATATATATATATATATATATATATATATATATATATATATATATATGTATATATATATATGTATATATATATATATATATATATATATATATATATATATATATATATATATATATATATATATATATATATATATATATATATATATATATATATATGTATATATGTATATATATGTATGTTCATATACATATGTATATGTTCTGTGTACAAGTTATGTATTTTTTTCTGACAGAGTCTAAACTTGAGGCCCCTTATATTTTGACGCCCATAGTAGCTGCCCGTTTTGCCCCCCCCTTCCCCCTCATCTGATATGGTCTGTATGTACATATATACATATGTATATACATTTCTTGACGGGTATATATATATATATATATATATATATATATATATATATATATATATATATATATTTATATTTATATATGTGTATGTATGTATGTGTATGTATGTAAGCAGTATTTAAACATTGATTCAATTTATCTTAATCTTTTGAATACAAAACGTTAATTATATTACAACTCTTAACATTTTACATCTTAGTATAATATTTCGTCTTTTTTATTCAAATTCCATAAACTAAAATGTTATATCTAAGGCAACATTTTATAAAATTTATACAGAAATAACTAACAATTGTTAATAATAAAAAAATATATTAAATGCGATTGAGAAAATTAGTTAAAAGGATTTTGAAATTTGGCACTTTAAAAAAAATATTTTTTAAATGAAACAAACAAGTACTATATTTTGGCACATCGTATAATAACAAAGCTGCTCAAATGAAAAAATGCGATTAATTCACATGTGCCCACTACAGATGTATGTATATGTAATGATTTTTATAATAGATTTTTTTATTTTCTTCGATAATAATGCAAACACAACTATAGATCAAAACAAAAAAAAAGAAACTATATCGTAAATGGCAAAATTTCGAATTCATACTATTTAAGCACTTCTTTTTATTTTAAAATCACATTCTAATAATCATATATATGTAATTTTCAATATATTTCGTATCTTATTGGGTAAATTTAAAATATATACAACATGTCATTTTTTATGTATATTATTTTATATATGTATCCACACATGCAATTTTATATTATATTTATATAAATTTATTATCATTCGTTCCTTGGCCAAAGTATGTATACTAGTGTGTTTTTGTTTTTGTGTGCATGTACATATGTATGTATGTACTTAACTTAACTTAACGCCGGAACAAATAATTCAGCGATTAAAATTTTCGAATCAATGTTTCACTTTTTCAACAATTTATAATTATTCTAAACATCAATTAGGTAAATAGAAATCTCGTCGTTTTTCATGATTATGTGTTGTAACGATGATTTTTTCCGCGAGCTTTGATTACAATATGAGTACATATTCATGTAAACAAATCGCTTTACTATCCGAGATAAAATGTTCACAAATATAACATCATAGTAGAGCATTTTTCTCAATAGACCGAGCATAAAATACACAATAAGCAAAGCCACACGCGATTGGTAACACAACACCCGGCGGACAATCCAACACTTTGAACTATCGTTTTGAACAGTAGCTGTAGCGCAAGAGCCGTATAACTTTCACTAATGAATTTATCAAAATGCACAAAGTTGTGGACGGAGGCACCACCGGAGGACTCCGACACTCTGGTCTCTTTGCTGACCGAGTTCGAAGATATGTCCCCGGAGAGGCCAGTCTCCCTCAAAGGGCCCTGCATCCCGAATAAGTTGTTGTCCGGCTCGCCGTTCTCCCGAGATGGTTCCTCAGAGTCCAAGTCCTCTCGGTCTAACACGGTCTTTCCCCTATACGGCAAGTCCATTTCTGAAAAGTCAAACGACGTTCGAAACAACTCATAATTTACAATAAACATTATTTTACACACAATCATTGTAATGTATAAATATTCAATGACTTATTTTTACTTTGATTTGATACGTATTGGGAGTCTCAATAAAATTTTCTTCTATGTTTCAATTCAAACATACTTAATAATATAAAAACAATAATAATATAATAAAAATAAACTTAAATGCATTACAAATAACAAAGCTTTATTTCTCAATTAGAAAAATTGCAATAAGAAATTAGGAGTTGAAGTAATCGTCATATGAAGTTGCGGAAATCATAATATCATTTAAAAAATATAAACTGTGAGAATGTGTATATTATTATCGGAAGATCTGGAATAAATCTTACCGTATAATCTTATATTTCCTTCTGCGTCTCCTATGGAGTTCTTGGATATGCATTTGTAGCCCCCCATGTCGAGCTTCTGTATACGTTTTATGACCAAACGCATTTGCACGCTATAGTACGAGTTGCTAATTTCAGTCATCTTGTATTTGTCATTGGATATGATCATTTCACCTTAAAAGACACGCAAATAAATATTATGCTGATATAATACATTATGTAAAAAATGTACATTTGAATATGAAGGACGTGCTGCACGACAATGTTGCCGTAATGCAGTAAATGCACAATGCACGCAGTTCCGGTGAAACGCGTCCCACGGAAATTATTCGTGCTCACCGTAGAACGTGAATAAATTTTAATACTCATGCTTTCATGCTCAAAATAACTATTATATAATACTTGCACAAAATCGAAATGTTGCGTGATTAATACTTTTCATTCAATTAATTTTATTATGATGTAAGGAATTTTATGGGATACCTTCGTTGTAAATTTTTCTATGCAATCTTAAATTAAATTTAAAGTTTCAATATTTGGTACAATGCTATGAACAAAGGTCGTGGCATTATTTTATACGTACAAAATATCGATAGATGAAGCATTGTGATCGAGAAAAATAAAATTTTGACTGATGTGATTCAAAATCGATTCTAATAAAGTTTTGTGGTTTCATATAAAACATAATATCAGGATTAAGCTGAAGAATTTGAAGTGCACGGCACGTAAATTTTAACGAAAAAATAAACTTTAAATTAAAAAAGTATATTTTTCAATGGATATTATTTTAAGAACATTTTTCCAAAATTTTAATTGTAAGCATATTTATATTTAAAAATCACAAGTTTTCAATGAAATTTCCCCGTTAGTATCACTTTATTATACGTTTTAATGGTTAGTTTTCACTAAATTAGATGAATAAAATGATCTATGTATATACATATACATATGTATATAAGAATATAAAATTAATATGATATCCGAATCTCTCGCCTAACTTCGGAATTTTCTGGCGTGCGTACCTAATCTAAATGCATACATATGTTGTTAGTATTGCATGTACATATGTACATACACATATACATATATTCATGTGTGTTTATGTGTATGTAAGCAATATATCGATAAGTGGAAAATAATATGCTGATATTGCCAATATTGATCGACTATGTTAGAAGATTAAGAAGTTTTTTTACAAGCCTATTCTACATATGTTTCACTTCGCAAAAAAATGAGCTAAAACTCCTACAGACTTCAAATCGTTTTGAAACTTAGTCAATTTTTATCAAATTAGAGTAATTTTTTATGACCATTAAAACCATTATTGTGTTTTTAACTAATGTTACTTGAAAATAACCGATTCCAAATTCTATTCATTTAGAGCAGCGGTTTCCAAACTGGGAGGCGCGAGCTATTGCCAGGGGAGGCGCTAAAACTTTTTAATAAAAAAATAATTTTCATACTATAATATCTACAAATAAATAAAACTTCATATCGTAGCTTAACAGTAAAAATTCAATGCATGAATGTTTATTTTTATTTTTCTTTCATTTTTATATATTCCTATAAAAAATTATCCGGAGAAGAAGATTTTAAAAATTGCGCCTTTACAAACGCTCTGTTTTAGCTAAAGATGCCCATTTAATTGCATATGTTTGATATGTCGCGGATAATAATATATTAGAAGATATATTATTTTGCAAACACATTCTTGGGAAGACCACATCCATTGAAATTTTTAATATAATAGACAGTTTTGTTGAAGAAAACGACATAAAGTGAAATAATTGCGTTGTGAACGACATAAAATAATAATTGGACTGTGTACCGACGGAGCTCCCTCAACGTACGGACACAAAGCAGGTCTTAAAGCATTGATCAAAAAGAAAGCACCACATGCTATCTGGACACACTGTATGATTCTCAGAGCAGCTCTATTGTCAAAAAATATGTGCGAGGAACTGAACAGCATTTTTACAAAAGTTATAAAAATTATAAACTACATTAAGAATAGTCCTTTGAGAGCAAAGCTGTTTGCAAAGTTGTGTGCTGATATGGAAGCCAATTATACCTCACTTTTGTATTATTGTGAAGTTTGCTGGCTATCTCGTGCAAAAATGATTCTAAAGGGTGTTTGAACTCAAAGAAGAAATAGCAACCTTTCTCGAAGAAAACCATCATGAAGAGGCACATTTGTGGAAGAACGATAATTTTATTGTTAAACATTATTGTTTTATTGCTATACATATATATATATATATATATATATATATATATATATATATATATATATATATATATATATATATATATATATATATATATATATACATATATATCATTTATAATATTCACGGTTGCGAGGTCAATGACCGGGGTTTGTTTATACATAATTGTGGGTTTTGGGTTTTCTAAACTAAACATACATTTTTGCTTACATTGCGCGATTTAATAATACGTACTTCATATTATCCTATTCCGATTTGGATTTCGACTTCGATGTTTTATAATGTTATTATTATTTTTTATTGCATAATTTAATTGGCATAACCGATTCCTGATTTTTGATTCAGTGCCGATTCCGATTTATTATTATTACTATTCATATTGCAAATTTATTTTAAATACGTATAAATCCGAAAGCACCCAAGTAATATAATAATAAAGTAATATAATTAATATAGTATAGTAATGTTATTATAGTAATTCAATCAATATAGTATAGTAATGTAATCATAGTAATTTAATTAGTATCGCATAGTATAGTAATCTAATTAAAAATTGTTCCCGCGATGAAATATCATAGAATCTTTATTTCTTATAATTTAATTAGTACAAGTCATCTATCGCATGAAATAAAGATCAAGCATTCCCTTAAGTATAACATGTATGTGTAATATTTTAGTTTTGTTTAAAAAATACTTAAATTATAATTTAAAAAATTCGGGTGTGACCAACCCATGACTTTATCTATGTATTTACGGAATATAAGAATGTTACAAAACAAAATTCGATATTGAACCGTACAGACAGATTTAAAATAGGTTAGCTTAATTTAAAAGGTCAAAATAAAATATTGAAAAAATAATGAAATATTGTTAAAAAAAATACTACTTCCGGCTTACAAATTCTGACCAAAACCTTAGGAGCTCTAAGTTAGTACATAAAAAATACGTTCAGGGGTGTGGACAGAATCATTTTTGACCTTTCTAAGAGGAAAAAAATTTCACTTCCGGTTTATTAAATTTAGTGATTTTTTTTATTTTGATACAAGACTTATACTTGAATTTTTTCGTGAAGATTTCTCGTGTGATTTTTTTTTATTTTCATAAAATTGATACAAAAATTACATATACTTGAATTTTTTCGTGAAGAGAACACATGTTTAAGGCTTCAAAAAAATTGTGGTAGAAAAATCGAACAAGAGTACAATGCCACTTCCGGTTGACGGTTACTTACCAAATTTTGAACATAACTTGCCATTACGCTTAAACTTTTAGATATGAATCAAAATCTCGAGTTCGAATTTTCATATGATCACAAAAATTTGCTCCCCTAAGTAAAAATTACATACATACGGGAGCAAATTTTTTCTTTTGCCTTAGGTGATAAAATCTGTAGTCCCGGTTTTGATTTGAATATAATGTATTACATTATTACATTTTGTTATTGTATAATTATATACAATAACAAAAATCAAAAGCATGTTTTGAAAATTATCGAGCGTTCCCATTCGTGAAAATTTCCATTTCAAGCCTGGATACTAACAGCAAATACTTATATGTATATGTATATAGGCCAAAGGGCTTTGAAATGCTAAAATTACAGTGTGTGATATTGAATTAAGTAAAAGAAAAAAAACGAAAGACGAAACCTGGAAACCGCTACGCTTTTTTCGAGACGTGCTTAATTTTTCCTGGTCGGGTCATAAAAGCAGCCATGACGCTTGCTCCAAAAAAGGGGGAAAAGCGTATGAAAAAAGTCGGTGGAAATAAACGAAGAAAAATAAAAGAAGAGTGAGAGAGGCGCAAACTCGCCAGGAATTTTCACGTGGCAACAAATAAAATGCGATTTGAAATTGCTTCGAGTTCCCACGGGAATCGAACCTCTTCGCCTGTTTACAGACGGTCTTCCTACCTCTCTACCATACTGTGGGTCATGGCCTCAAATAAACGGGTTTTCATCGGAATTATATTTTAATAATAAATGTATTTTAATTGAAGCAAAAAAGCTTCATTTGAATACTTTTAAAATAAAATATATACCTACATATATGTACATATGTATAATACATATGAACGTACATATTATATATTACATATGTTGATAATACATATGTACATACATAGCAGGTTCGAAACTTTTTTTATTAAAATTCACTTGCTCTTACATAATTAAATTTTCTGTTGAAAAAATTATTTTCAACCGAAAATTCAAATGTTTATGAGTTTTTAACTTAAAGGTGCGAATATATGAGTTGTATATGTTAAGCGTTAACGTGCGTGTGTTCAGTTTAGTTATAAATACATATCTCGAAAATGTTCGTTAATACGATGTGTTATGGCGTGCAGTATAGGAAAAATGCGGCAGCATTTACATACATATGTACAATGTACATATATGTATAGTGCAAAACACGAGGGAGGCTGCTGCTTAAAACAATTTGGCCGTCTGTCTGGGGGTAGTTTTAGCCCCGTAACCCCACCGTTGTTGGTCAGGTCAGCCGCTGATATTAAATTTAAAAAAGGCCAACAAAGAACTATCTACTACCCTTGTTTGCGCACAGGATTCATCTCGGACAACACATACAACCTCCCCATAAAAGAATTTGGCGTGACCAACCCACGATATTAATTCCCGGTTTTTTTATATAAATTTTTTAACATTCTAAAACGAGATTTTTAAAGCTAAAAACCAGTTAAAATTATTTTATATCTTGAACATTTGTATTCTCAATGAATATGCATTATTTGTTCATATAAAGAACTAGTGATTTATATAAATTTTCAAATAATTTAGTATTTAAATCTATTTTGAAAAAAATACATATTTTTTTTCGAAACATCGCGCGTAACTAGAGTTTCCAATCCGAATATTCGAATATTTGAGCAATTATTCAAATAATATTCGTGAAATTTTAATAAAATATTTTACAAATTTAGAATTTTTTTAACATAAAACAATTTTATTTTTTATTTTAAATGTGTAACGCAACAGTCGTCGAGTAAAATGACTCCGAGTCATTTTATCACCTCGAGGTTTCGTGAAACTTGACAATGGAATTCCTCGTTTTTGAAATTGAACTTCTGTATTTTACGAAAGAGAACTTAATGCAGCGTTTATTTGAAACGGAAACAAAATTACAGTCCGAATGAATTTTTAACGCAATTCTTATGGATAAGCAGAAATATTTCGTTTCATTTATTTTGTTTGGAACTTCAGTTGTGATTCGAAGTTCGTAGTTATCGTTATCGATCCGGGTATTTTCCTCAAATTAAATAAACTGATTGAACGCGCGTGCATGTAATAAAAGTACGCTTTTCATATTCCAAGATAATTCTAAAAGGTTAAAAAAATATTTCAAGTACTTGGATAACTTTAAAAAAACTTTAATAAAAAAACTCATGTAACAAAATAAATGTATATAAAAAACTTTAGTAAAAAAACTATATTAAAAAAAAGTCAAGTAAAATAAATGTATATAAACAAATAATGTACTAAAATATAATAAATAATTAAATAAATATATAATAAATTAAATACAATTAATTTATTAAAATAAAAAGGCAATTTAAACAATATTTCAACAACAAATGTACAAATGTGTGGGATTAAAATTTCAATCAAAATGATTTCAATGATTGGGGTTTCAATCAAAAAGTATGTATGTGTCATCACATACATACCTTGGTATGTATGTGATGATCTAAAAGCGGCCCATACCTCTTAGTAATATATTTAATTACATTAGTTTAAGCCGGGATCGAAACCCCAATCATTGAAATCTTTTTGATTGAAACCCCAATCATTGAAATCATTTTGATTGAAATTTTAATCCCACACATTTGTACATTTGTTGTTGAAATATTGATTAAATTGCCTTTTTATTTTAATAATTTTATTATTTGTTTATATAGACTTATTTTACTTGAGTTTGTTTTAATATAGTTTTTTTACTAAAGTTTTTTATATACATTTATTTTTTTTTACTTGAGTTTTTTATATATCTTAATATTATATACATAAGAGGTAAGTAATTAAAAAACCTTTTTTTACCAAGGGTTTTTTTATTTTCTACTTTTTAGTGTTACAGAAAATACCATAATACTGAATTATAATTATTTACAAATTAATTTAATTATTATTTATAATTATTTGCATTGTTGAGTAATATCGCATTTAAATGACTTTAAAGGCACTTTAAAATCTTAATATGTAGTATTTCTATAAATCATAGTCATCAAGTCCAGTTGCAAAGATGTTTGAATCTTAAAATTGTATATATACATCTACGGAACGAGAGTTATGTATACTCATTTATGTATTATGTATACTCATTTATGCCGGATGGAATAATGTATATGGAATTATGTATACTCATTTATGCCGGAAATTTATGGAATTATGTATACTCATTTATGCCGGGAATCTTACAGTTTAGAATAGTTTATTAATACTAAGATTGCTTTAATGATAAAATTGAAGTTGTAATCATATTAACAATGAAATTGTAATGTAATCCATACAGTTAAGAATAGTTTATCAATGTATGATTGTCCATTAATGAGTTTATGTATTTACAGAAATGAACTTTTCAATCATCAGATAAATTAAATCAGCTGATAACTAATAATGATTTGCTTTAAGAATAGTTTATCAATGTATGATTGTCCATAAATGAGTTTATGTATTTACAGAAATGAACTTTTCAATCATCAGATAAATTAAATCAGCTGATAACTAAAAATAATTGTATGTGATGTATGTATGTAAGCTTATTGTAAAAAACTAAATGTATGTAAGCTTATTGTAAATCATATTAACAATTAGATACAATTTAACTTCTTATTGAATACTTATCTCGCAGATAAAACTCCGTGAAGAGATATATTTTTAGCCTTGAAATGTCAGATTTGACATATTTGGCCATAAAACAATATATATCGTGTATTACATTACATGAAGCTAGACGCCAAATTTGAAATTTATATATACATATGAGAGTTAAAACTAAATATTTAAATATAAGAGATAACGAGAACCTATAGAGCAAATTTTATAAAATATAGAGTGAATTATAGGCGTTTAAAAAATTAAAATCTGTAATGGGCATATCAAGGCGAAAAGGTTAGAAGACAGTATAACGCGGTTGACGTCGGCGTTGTAGACGTCAGGCAACTCGATGAGCTCGAAATTTGAAACCCGTTGTATACGATATTTTATCTCCAACGTAATGGCAGACGATACATTAACGTATATTGATGACCAAAATGAGCAATATGGCAAAGTATGAAAACGATCGGATAAGAGATAACAGATATAAAAAATGACCACGAAACACGAAAGCCATGTGAAACGTAAAGGAGGTAAGTAAAAAAAGTATATTTTTTTTACTATATTTTTAATATTTAATGTTTATACTGTAAAATCATATAAAAATAAAATGTAAAACCTTTTTTGAATATGTGTTTTGTATATGTATATAAAAACTCGACGTCAAAATACCCCGCAAAGTTGGGAAAACGAGTCTTGTGATATTGCAAGATTTGAAACGGGTACGTGAGCATCAGATGTGCCGACGCATATGCGGAAGCGAATAAACATACACACATCCACAAAGACATACACACACACACTCATTTATTATTTGGACGTTGCTTTGGCGAACGGGCTAGATCGGCGAGTGTATAATGAGCGCACTTATTAATTTTAATACGCGCGCGCGACTATAAATTACCTTAAACTATATTCATACATATATAACACAAAAGTTTATTTAATTTCATGTATCAATTCTTTTCCGAAAGCACCTGAAATATCAACGGGCCCAACACGAGTTACGGAATTTAAAGTAAATTTTTTTTTTTATGTAAATATGAAACTAGAAGCCATTCAAATATGATTATTATAATTTGTTAAATACATAAAGTCAGGGATTGGTTTCATCGCGTGTGGGGAATATATTAATTTATGGTGTAAAAGTACATATGTAATGCGAGCCCACAGAGGATTCGCAGAGAGATGAAAACGACACGTTGGAGTCTGATTTAAAAAAAATGTGTTTAGTTTATTAAATTTGGATGGTCGAATTTGTCTTTTATCGTTAACTGTTAAAATTTTATTATATTAAAGTATTCGCTGTAAAGTTTCGGAATGTTTATTTAATTTGCAAAGGATATGTTTGTTTTCGTGGCAGGATGCACATTGGAAATTTTACAACCATATTCCATTAGGCGTACATATGTATTGAAAGCGGTATATTTCGTTTCGATATTGATGCAAATGGAAGCTATACAGTATATATGATTACAGGGTTCTGTCTGGGCCACTATTTGGGGGCGATAGGGGGTGAGGGCAAATAAAAAAGAGGCAGTTTGTATTGCGCGAGCTGGGGTTGAGATTCAATCACATAAATTACTGAAACGCACATGCGCTCTGTCTCTGAAGCGAATGTTAAACCCCCAACACTCTGGCATCGACTGAAAAATATACCAATTTCCCGCCGAATGGAGACTTTAGAACACAAGGACACTCCGCCCGGGGAATTTGTTCCAATTTCATCATGAGTATGAGAATGCTCAGCAATTGGAATGGAAAATTTATATCAAAAAATAATAAAACCATATCTGAAATTTTTTAGATCACAAATCCGTAAAACCACGTCATAATATAACGTTTCCAAATATGCTAATACGTCTATGGCAGCACTTCTGTTAGCACGGGTGCACTCGCCCCTATGACGTCACCATGCGGGAATATTTTCAAAGTGATAAAATTTCTGTGAAAAAGATTTATATATTATATTTATATTTTATTAAAATTTAAGTTTGCAAATCAAATAATTGTATGCGTAGTTTGATCACCGATTTGATACTTAAGAGAAATCGAAACTGATTGATTGACTATCGATATCAATGAAGTAGAACTTGAATGGATTTAAAATTGATCTATGAAAATGTGAAAATGAAAGAAGGACCGATTGGAAATCATGTAAATAACGGAAATGTTTATGACGAATATCAAATAAAAATTGAATTGGTGTGTATATTCATATTTTATTTTATTTTATTTTATTTTATTAATTGAAAAATCAACAGACAGGATGTACAGAGATAGGTATAAAAAAAAACAAAAAGTAAATAAATAATATATGTAACATCCGAGTCCAATAATAGATTTTTACAAAAATGAAAAAGATAAATATAAGGAAAACAAATTAAAAAGTAAAGAATAAAGGCATGACAAAATATGTAGTACATTGCATAATTAAACTATAGTAATAAAATATTTGGAAAAGGTTATAAGATAGAATATAAGAAGAAATTGAAATTTACAAATATAAAAAACAAATGAAAAAGGTAAATACAAAATAAACAAATGAAAAGGAAAAGAATGAAAGCTATAATATGATTAAATAGCACATTACATAACTAAACTAAAGTATAAAAATAATGGAAATATTGAAAAAATAGAATAGGAGAAAAAATGAATCAATCGGTCAAGATTCTCTTGATGTTAGACCTGAATTGATGTAGGGAAATACCAAACAGATCAGCCTCATTCAGCTCTCCGTTAAAAATACGATAAACGCGCTGCAGATAAAAATATTTTTGGGAATTAGTATTGAAAGGATCAAGTGACAAGAGTGCAACGCGTCTAGAGTATCGAACTGGGATTCTGAAATAAACCTTATTCAGTAAATCAGAACAATCAAGAAAACCATTTATGAGCTTAAAGAAGAATATAGCATCAGAATGTCGTCGCCTGACAGAAAGATTGTTAAAAGAAAGGATTTTTAAAATGTCGGAAACAGTAGAATGGGTATAGGTAGGAAAAAGGTAGCGTAAGGATTTAATAAATTTAAGTTGAACTTTCTCAATACAATTAATATGGGATAAATAAAAAGGTGACCAGATAATTGAGGCAAATTCAAGGTGAGACCTTACAAAGGAAAAATTAAGTAATTTTAGTACATAAGGATCATTAAAGGGTTTTGTTAAGCGGAGTAGGAATCCAAGAGATTTAAATGCTTTGTTGGTAATAAAAGAAATATGTTCAGAGAAATCTAGTTTATTATTGAGTATTACACCAAGATCCTTAATAGAAGATGACGTGTTAAGGATTGAATGATTTAATTGATATTGATTAGTAATAATTGACTTATTTCTAGTGAAATTTAAAATAGAGCATTTTTCTAGATTAATAAAAAGATCATTATTTAAACAATATATAGAGAATCTATCTAGATCTTCTTGTATCTTATGACAATCGTCTATGGTGTATATAGGTTTGTAAATTTTTAAATCATCAGCGTAAAGAAGTATAAAGGAATGTTTGAAGATGTATGAGATATCATTAATATAGAGTAAAAAGAATAAGGGACCTAAATGCGACCCTTGTGGGACACCGGAAGGAATATATCTAAGTGATGATCTAAAACCATTGAGAATTATGATTTGGTGACGATTTAGTATATACGAAGAGATCCAACGAAATAAATTTCCTCGGATTCCGAGGGACCAAAGTTTATTGAGTAAAAGGTTGTGATTGATTTTATCAAAAGCTTTAGAGAAATCCGTATAAACGACGTCTATTTGGATTCGTTTGTCCATATAAGATGTGAGAGTACTAGTGAAATTAAGCAGGTTAGTCTCTACCGATCTCCCCTTAAAAAAACCATGTTGTTCAGGTATAATGTAGTTTTTGAAATTGGAGAAAAGGAAATTATAGATAATTTTTTCAAAGATTTTACTAATGACAGATAGTTTAGATATAGGACGGTAATTCTCAATAAGATTCTTATCACCTTTTTTAAAAATAGGGGTGATGTAAGATAATTTCCAATAGTCAGGAAATATACCGTTAGACATAGAAAGATTGAAAAGGATTGTTATGGGAAGAGATAATGGGACAGCACATTTAACAAGGAAAAAAGAAGGCAAACCATCACAACCCGCACCAAGATTAACATTGAGAGAGTTGATGTGACTGAGTACAGTAGATAAGTCAAAATGAAAAGTAGATAAGTTACAAGAAGAAGTATCTGTATTAGAGATAGAAAGGTATTTAGATATTCATATGTACATATGTACATACATATGTAGGAATAATTTTAGTATATATATACCGTATAAGCATTTAAATATATGTATGTATATACATTGCAATTTAAAAAACTAAAATTGTATTGTAAAATAATAAAAACCAAATATGAATGCCACCCGGAACTATTCAGTATACATATGTATATAAGTACATACATATGTGCATATGTGCTGTTTTTATTTCACTTTCGCAAATTTTATGTACAGATGCGTACATTCGTAATATGGTAAAGAGACCATTGTCAATCTATACAACCTACAGGCACCCTGTGCTGTTTTTTTTTATTATTTTTTGGCCCTTTTTTTACATAAATTTCCGGCAAACGATTCGCATGTGTCATATTCAGGTGACATTACACACTAGTGCCTTTGGCCCTCACCGACCTAATGGTCTCTTATTTTCATAAGGGTCGGAGAAAATTATTAAATCGCCGAAATAAAATGTACATTTTTTGCTAGATAGTGAAAAAATATCGTGAAAAATTCTAATATTAATCAAGAAACTCGAATTGGTCTTTGATAATTTTTCTTTTTAGTAACTACTGAGTGATTTTTGAGTTTTGTGATAGTGCCTGTGTGTCTGTGTGTCAGTGAATTTTCTCATGATTGCCAAACTTCATCTATTATTACTACGTACATAGATAAAGTAAAAAATATGATCGATTTTATTTTTCAACTTTTATTGAATGCATGATATGCTAATGAATAATTCTATTAAATAAATGTATTAGGGCGTGTATTAAAATGATCTATGGAGTCTTATTTAACAAATAGAAAATACTTTATTATAAAATTAAAAATTATACATTGATATGTTGATGTATGTTGTATATGTATGAGTATTTTACATATTTATCTGTAAAATGTATTTATACGTTTAGTAAAAAAAAATAATCGAATGGAATTGTGTGCTTATGTAGTTTTACATTGCCGTTTACTATTCTACCGCTTACATATTCATAAAGTTTGTATGGATTCAATTTTCCAATGAAGCCAAACGATTTGCAGTATTCAAAAGCTTTCTGAGTTAATTTGTATAGATATTCCTCGAATCCTGTAGCTAGGGCAGACCTTATCGATTCTGCTCGGAGCTTTTAATACATAGAATCGCTTTGAAAACAAAATTTCCGCTAGAATTAGCTGACTTAATCTTCATCGAGGTAGTTCAGATTGTACCTACGTATTTAAATGCTCGCCAAACAACATAATCGTAATCTTGAAGGGACGAAAGGATACCGCTAGTGACCATTAACAGCCCAAAGTAAGCTGTTTAGATTTAGCGACGAGGCAATTCAATTTTCTTTCCTTGAACACTCAGTCTTGTACACGAATAAAGTGTGCGCTTAGGCTAGTGGAAATTTTCTATAATGATAAGTTCAGATGGTGAAATAGTGGGTTCACGGCCTACTCGGGGATTAAGAGGCCATTAGGCTTTGCATCCATTCACATCAAGATATTAATAGTTGATTATTGTAATTAAACAAATCGATACATTCGATACTATCATAACATACATATGAATATTATACATCCATACATATGTAGGTTCACATTTATTGTATAATATGTATGTATATTCACGGCATTAAATTGTTTTCTAATTAAGTTTTGAATTTACATATTTATGTATGTGAATGCGTATCTTTCAGAGCTATATATTTTATTTGTGATATGAAATATTTATTATATTATACATACATATACATATGTATGATTCTTATAAAAATAAATGTATTCATTTAATGTATGTAGACATTCAATTGTTCGATAATTAATGTTGAGATAATTCTGTTCAATTTATAATTCTCTCCAATATTTTTGACCACGACTACATTGTTCGACACGAAAAATGGTTCAGAGACGAGATATGACTTTTCCTATAGATCTATTCACAGTAAACACGAATCTGGTAAAAAAAAATGTTGATTGGCTCGAAATTCGGATATATGTATGTACATACATATACATATGTATGTGTTTTTTATATCGCCCGATTTTTCTATATCTTGGTGTTGTTCGGTTGATGTCTCAAAATATGTCAATTTTCTGTTCAAAATGAATATTGGAATCTATAGTCGGGTATTTTATATTTCATTTGTAGTACTTTTAAGCTTTCAAATCTCTCTAAGTAGTCGTCCAGTTTAACTCAAAAATCAAAAGTACGTATTTTCACTTGGGATTTTTTCTCACTGTTAATACTATTTTATATTGAGTATTTTCTATTGAAACATATTTATTGAGATAGTATTCTGACCACACTATTTTTTGTTTTCGTTTAAAAGGGTTAATTAGAAGTGTGCTGAATTTTAAATCGGTAAAATTGCGCGTTTTAAAAAACATATATCTACGAATTTCGAGACAATTAACATTTTTTATTACCAGATTCGTGTTCACTGGGCATAGATCTATAAGAAAAGTCATATCTCGTCTCTGAACCAAAAAAAAAGTCGTCATTTGTCGAACAGTGTTGCTAACATTTAAGTTTTATATTATCTTCAATTCCTGTGAAACCGTGGCAAAATAACTCTATTTCCAGAAAAATTAGGTATTTATCACGACATTACATATATGAAAATGACCATCTCTAAAAGATTTCGCCCTTCAAATAAAAAGAGTGCCCCTCTCTAAAATAGCTCGCACAACCTAATCGGTGACCGCCCGGCAAATCAAACGTCAAATGGGTAGCCAGTAACAAAAATAAAATTTGACAAAAATAAATACCGACCGACTAGCAACCTAATGTTACATGAATAAAACCAACCCTAGCTTAAGCTAACATAACCCTTAAATAAATAAGTGTTGGCTGCTAAGATATTTCGATGTGTTTGGATGGATATTACGATGTGTGGACCACGCGGAAGGTGGGAACGGACAGAAGCGGGGCGACGCGCTATCTTCCAACTGATACAATTTCATTATAATTATAATTTCACTCAAAGGGGCCAGTGAAAATATAATTGGATATGATTTCACTGAACTATATCCAGTAAAAATGTAACTGGTTATGATTTTACTGAAACGTCAAATTTTATTTTTTTACTGGCAACCCATTTGACGTTTGATTTGCCGGGAGGTAGCCCATTGGATTGTGCGAGCTATTTTATAGATGTTAATTTGACATTAAATGTCGATTTGACGTATGTCATGTAATTTATTTTACAGCCGTGACTTAAAAATATTATCCCTAAGAAATACTGTCAGTGGTTTATTTTAAATTTTATGCTATTTGAAATAATTTAAATAGTTATAAATTACAAAATGATATTGCAATATACATAAGTTGAAATTCCTTACATTGCTATATCATTATATTATTATTGAAACCCCGATAATAGTGAAATTTAAATTTTTATATTATATAAACCTAGGAATCCACAGGTGAAAGGTATTTTAGATATATCTTAGTTTAACTGTACCAAATAGATCCGTTGTTAGTTATACATTTAGAGGAATAGAATAGAATAGGAATTCCTAGTGTTGTGCATGCATATGGCAATATAACTAACCACTTAAATAAAACACGTGTTTATCTAATTATAACCAGATATCGGCTAAGGTTTTTGCTACGTGCTCTATTGTCAAGGGAACATACATATGTATGTATAATTGAACTTAATTTTTAATATTATAGTATCCACTAAGTACACGGAACTATATTTCAAACACTACTAACTTTTAAATTATTATTGACTACATATACCTTAAATTTATTTCGAATAATTTAAACTTTATTTTGAATACTTTTTACTTTTAAATTTATACACCTGCACTTAGTACACCTGCATTTAATTTCCAATACTTTTAACTTTATTTCAAATAATCTTAAATTTTACATATAAGCTACTCATTTAGTGCACCTTACCATTATTTCTAAAACTGATACCATAAATATCATGAATTTTAATTTAGAAAATTTTGATAGATGTACATGTGTAGTGTTATGGGAGCCCCGAAGCACTGGCCGTAAACTAAGCGCCCCGGGGAGCATTGCAACTACTTCCTTCCCGGTTGTCAGAATAAATAGTCGTTTATTCTGTCATTCAATCTATATTTAATCATTCCATCACCCCCATAACTAGTGACTCCTGCAACTGAGCTACGCCGCCTTCAATGTTCGCGGAGGTCCAAGAGAGATCTTGGATTTCTCAATCGAGAGATCCAAGCATTAAAACTTCCCTCTCGACCCTCAAAACCTGCAGATATCAACCACAACGATTGGGAGTGAGATAACAAGTTGAAAGGCAGGGTCGAAGTCATGCACGACATCACCACACATCGAGTGGCCATCCTACACCCAGCTACAAATCAGCCATCACCATGAATCATGAACCATTAACCATCAACCAATGCCTACGACCGTGTCCACAAGCCTCTGCTACCAATCTGTCTTCGAATCTGCTGCTCATCTCGAGCAGAACGTTCAGTTTGACAGACAAAAAGGGAGGTTATGGATACAAACGTACTTTATTCGAAATATAAAGCTGCCAATACTAGAAAAAATCGTGTGATTTATTAATATTAAAAGTGCAAGAAATAAATTTAAGATAATAATATTTCACACGCGCAATACATTTATGTATTTGTTGAACGTTGGAAAATTTTGCTAAATGTTGAATACATTTAATAAAAGTAAAATAAATTTTGTTTTTCGTGCGATATATTAGTAATGTAAATTATAATTATGAAGGTGAAAATGGTAAAAATAAAAGTTCATTTGATTAGCACCCTATTGTCAATTTTTTAGAAAGGACATTTTTTACAAGACTTTTTTGCCCTCCTGCTTCAAAAACTGATGGTTTTTCTAAGAAATTTGTCCATTTCCAAGAAAGAAGAAGACACATTTTTTAAATAAAGCATTAAGTACATATTTTGAAATTACTATCATATATAATAAATAAGTTTTACTAAAGTTTTAAATAGATTTCTACGACGAAGGTTGAACAAATAAGTTTCTTCGAATATAACCAGAGTGATGTCAAACAAACGTCATCGAGATTAAAAATTTTCGGACTTGAAAAGCTTCTTCAACGATATGTTATCTCTATCGTAATGGCGGAGGATCCATTTACTTATATTGATGACCAAAATGAGCAATATGGCAAAGTATGAAAACGATCGGATAAGAGGCAAACTTTTTCCTGAATTGTAATCGTAAGTGAAACGCAAAGGAGGTATTTAAAAATGTATTTGCCAATAATCGAAATAAAATGGGCTGTATTTGAAAATTTCGTGTTTTTTTTTTGTTTTTCAATCATTAAAATATTAAATACTAGTTATTTTACCCGGCTTCGCTCAGTATTTGTAATATAAACAGCGTAAACATAGCGAATCTAATAGTAAATATTCATTTGTTTTTTTATTAAATTCATTTGAATCGAAAAAAAATCGAATCGTCGTCATAGAAATTTTGACTTGTTTACAAAGTTCCCAACCAAAGATACAAACATACAAAGTCTCTTTCGAAATTATATATTAAATATTGTATTTTTATATTAAATAGTCAATCCCTTTTTTGATTTTGTATGTTTTCTTCAGTCAGTACTGGGCTCCACTCTAAGTTTTCGTGGTTAGGTCATTCTTTTTGGTGAGAAAGCACACGGAAAATCTTCGATAAAATAATAGGACAGTTTCGTATCTGCTCGGGTTCGAATTTGGCGTTTATTTAAGCGCAATTTGGTACTTCTTTTTCGGTATTGATCACGCACGAGTGCGGCACGCTACAAAGCCGCAATTCCCCGTGGAGTTGGGGGCTCGTTCGCCATAAATTCTGGCCAAAAGTGTTTTAATGTCACCGAAACGGTTTAACAGTATAAGCGAAGTGTTAGCCAATTTTTCTCTTTTATTTTTCGTTTTATATTATACATTTATATGTATATAGCTGCTCATGCATAATATTCGTAATAAAATTATTGCGAAAATGCGCAGAGCGAATTCGAGTGGGCGATCCATTACGAACAATGCGATAAAATAGATTAGCATAAAAATCACTTTTCCAATTTATTCAAACTATGTATGTATATTCATTAAAGTACAATCTATTTTTTTAAATTAACGTGTTGTCATCAGTTGCCTTTAGTTTTAGCATGTCAATTTTTCATTTAAGTTTTTATTTAATGGTTAATTGATAAAAACATAAATGAAATTTTGAAATGCTAAAAAGCAAGAATGTGTTCATATCACTTGAAAAATATAATAAAAAACTCATCGATGTTTATTGTATAAATTGTATGTACATAGGTACATCTGATATATGTATTTATGTATGTTTGTACTTTATGTAACTTTATGTTTGTATGTAACTTTTATATTATGCACATTATGCAAGTTATATCATACATACACACGTACAATTTTTTTTTTTTTGATTATTTTAAAAATACATTCGGTGCATCAGTTCTTATTTTCCACAGACATAACTTAATTTAGACTATAGTATGTCCATACATCTTATCTTTTAACTAAATATTTTTTACATCATTAAATGGCGATTCTCTTTGGGTGGCTGAAAAATCATAAACAAAATTGTTTTCTTCCCTACTCTTAATTTTGTTCCTGTCACGTTTACAAAATAGAAGAAGATAACGAATGTTATCATAAACACGTGTGAAATTCATCGTGAGTAACCCTTCTAAATCTAATTTCACAGATTATACATACACTTAAGTACCACAGCTGAATGTCTCGACGGTAACCCAGACTAAACATCCCGTTTATTCGAAATATGCAAATAGCGATCACGCACAGGTATGTATTATATGTACATATGTATGTACGTACCGTTACAGAACGGACTGTTTAAACCACCAGTTTATTTGATATGTCTCGGTGTCGCCCCCAGGATCCAAATTTGCATTTGCATTCGACGTGCAAATGCAACGAGCCGCAAGCCAAAACAAAATGCGGTGACATTACTTTCTGACTCATACGAAAGTTCGCCAGATTCAGACGACATATTGATAACAGCTGCCTTTATATCATTACATACGTACTTACGCGGCCCAAACCTGTTAGTAATATATTAAATTATATTAGTTTAAGCCGGGATCATAAGTGGTTGAAATCCCAATCATTGAAATATTTTTGATTGAAATCCAAATCATGAAATCCCACACATTTTACATATTTATAGATTATATGGTCGTACATTTGTTGTTGACATATTGTTGAAATTGCCTTTTTATTTTATTTAATTATTTAATTTTTTTATTATTTATTTATTTTATTTAATTTTCGATAGGACTAACGGTGTTAAAAATATCCCCAAAATATACACACACACACACACACATTTTTTCTAGGTCATGAAAACGTGATCAGTGATCGATTCTGAGTTCGAATTTTCGCATGATCACAAAACTTCATCTATTGTTACTACGTACATAGATAAATTAAAAAACTTCATCTATTGTTACTACGTACATACTAGGGTTTCTGACCCGGGTTGAACCGGGACAAACATTCCCGGGAATTCACTGAATTTTTGTTGTCCCGTGTCCCGGGAATTCTTATCTCGAATCCCGGGAATTGGATTTAAAAAAATCTTGAAAATATACAACATTTTCAAGACTGCACGAAGGGAAATAATAAATCAAATACACAAATAATCGTAAAATATTCTCAACTTCGACCGAAACTGAAAGAGTTTTTTTCATTGCTGGAAATTTTCGTACCAAATCTAGAAATAGGCTTTCGGATTCTCATTTAAAAGTTTTAGTATTCTTAAGAAGCTATTTTAAATAAGTTTACTTTTATAATTACATTTTTTCCAGTTAATAGATATATTATTTATTGTTTACTTTTTTATATTTTGTAAATAAATAAATATTTTTTTATTAATAAAAAATATATTAAATTGAAAAAAAAAGTTTTTTAACATTTGTCCCGGGATCCTAGGAATCCCGGGAACAATCACAGGTTCCATCCCCTGTCCCGGGAATTGAAAAAGTCCGGGAATACAGAAACCCTAGTACATACATAGATAAAGTAATTATATATTATACATATATTGAAATAAAAGTACAAGTTTTAATAGATTCCTCTTAAAAAAAAGCAACGACGGTATAAAATCGAATTCAGCGCCGCAGACGAAATTTTTTTCATCTATTTAATTTTTTGGTATGATGCACCCTCGAATCAGATGCCCGGGGCCATCACACCATTGATCCCCCCTTATATTATATATGCCAATTTCATAAGAGTTTTATTTCCGCAATCGACAATGTTGGAATTGTAAATGGCAATAGACTATTCCATTAGTGTTTAAAGCAAGAGAGAAAAATAGCGTATAAAAAATATAGCGTATAAGAAATGAACAATTGCGCCCCGATCCTTAGCCTATATATGTATGTATAGTTAAATATGTGTCGAATGAAGTGTTCGAATTTTGGCCATAGCTCTTTAGCAGGCATCGGTAACCACACCATAAATTAAAATAATGCTATGATTTTCTCAGAAATCGGGCAATCAGACGTCCTGACTCGGGCCTGTGAAGTAGCCCGGGTCCTAGAAATTTACCCGGGAGGCTCCCCCCTCTTCTTGTCGAGCCTGCATACATACTTATATAGTATTGTATACTTCATAAAATATTATTTTTTATATACATACATATGTACATACAAATATTACACCTAATTCGTAAAATTTCTCAATGCATAAATTAACTGTGAAATTTTATGAATTATATATGTAGGTGTAATATATACATATGTACATATGTACATATGTATGTAGGTACATACAAAGATAAGCTTTTCTTGGAAAAATATAACAAATTTTATATATCTAAATTATTAAAAACTATTAATTTGCGAATCATAGCATAAAATATAAATAAAAACTGCTAAGATTTTAAGAACTCACCGGATTCTCTGGTCCAATAGTTGATGGCTTTTGGGGACGCTTCTACATGGCACTGAAGTGTAACATTAGTTCCTTGAGGAGCACCCACTAGTTGATTGGGCACTTGTATAAGGGGATGAACTGCAACCAAAAATTTTAATATTAAAATATTTAAGATGTTTCCCGCTTAGAAGAGACATTTCGTTTTGAATGCTAGAAAAATTAATTTAAAAAGAGTCTCTGTACTTGGGAGCTGTCCGCTGAAAATAAACTTTTCCTATTTATTTAATTCCATTAGCGATTTGCTGCGTTTCAGCCAGCCACCCAGACGATGGATAGATATGTATGTACGTGAGAGAAACGGAATTCCTTTTGCCTTTGCGGAATTTAATTGACACGGTAATGAGGACGCAAATTAGAAAAGTTTTACTCCATCTACCCTCAGCCGATCCTACAGTCGGAGTTATTACCCAGTCACGTTAAAATAATATTTGCACAGTGACAGTTTGATTTTCGAGGTGGAAATCGTTCCGTTCGAAATTTTATTAAATTTCTTCGAAGATTAAATCCTATCAATAACGGCAAATTTTGTCATCAATTTCGAGGAGTCGACTTATTGAAATTGCCTCTAACGAACCGTTGATAATTTTAATTTAATTGGAATTCTAAATTATGCGTTCAATATGCTTATGTAACAATATAAATCTGTATTCATTTTATATAAAGCATTGTATCTTCATTGAGACCTCAGAACACTTTCAACTTTATGTAACAATTGTGGAACAATACAAATTAATTTGGCAAAATTCCCTCTCATCTTCACAAGCATATTCAAAAATCCATTTGGTTTTTATGGTTTCAAAGAATAATTTTGTTTTTTTTAATTATTTTTTTTTTAAATTAATTATTAATTATTTAATTAATTGTTATTTTTTTATTTAAGAATTAAATTGTTTTGGTTAAAATAAAATTTTAAAAATCGATATCTTAATATTTTATATTGTAATTTAAAAAAAATTCTGATGTGACTAACCAATGACGTTATCTATGTATTTGAGGAATACAAGAAGTATAAAATATATACATACACGTTCATAAATACCGGATATGAGAAAATTTTCGATTCAAATTTAAGCGCTAATGTAGGGAAACTGTCAAAAGTCAAAAAAGACAAAAGTTCTACTTCCAGTTGTCGGATTTTATTAAATTTTTTTTTATTACTAAATATAACTAAAAATATTATAAGCATACAATATAAAAAAAATAAAAATAATTGAAAAAGTCAAAAGAAAATAATGAAATACTGTTTACGAAGGTATTACGAATTCTAACCATGTGAACTCTAAGTTAGCACATAAAAAATACAAATATAAATTTTCAGTTTGATATGTTCAGTGGTCTACAAAACTTTGTGCGGCCACAACATGTTTGACCTTTTTAAGAGGAAAAATGCCACTTCTGGTTAAATAAATTTAATAATTTTTTTTTTATTTTCAACACATTGATACAACAATTATACTTCATTTTTATTGTGAAGAGCAAACATAATTAAAGGGTTGAAAAAAAATAGTGGAAGAAAAATCAAACAAGAGTATACTGTCACTTCCGGTCGATGGGTGTTCACCAAATTTTATACATAATATAACTTGGTATTTAATTTAAACTTCTAGATATGAAATTTCGGTTCAATACACTAAAAGGTTTTTGAGAAAAACATAAAAAAATCTTTATTTCTCTAAAGTAAAAGTAATGCGTTGAGGTAAACAATATGAGTATATAAATTTTAAAATTTCTATTACTGATTCTATTCTGATACATTGAGAAGTTTGGGAGATAATTGAATTCAAAAACTTAAAAAAAAGAGGACACCTACATACATACACAAAAGGAGAGGTACCATTTCCGGTCAAATAAATTTGAAAAAATTAATTCGTATTGATCAGCATTTCTAAGTTCCAGTTAGATAGAACTAATAGTGTTCAAAAAATCCTCAAAGATATACAGACACACACACATTTTTCTAGATCATGAAAACGTGATTAGTGGATTTGTATTCGAATTATTGTTACTACGTACATAGAAAGAGTAAAATATGTTAAAATAATTATACTCACAGTGAACGTGTAGCATCATCCTCTTACTAACCGAAGGAGGCACTCCATTTGCGGCTATGCATAAATATGCTCCCATTTCCGATCTAGTAACTTTAGTCAGTGTGAGCATTTCACCTTCTATTGATGGTACTGCCAAAAAATTAACCTTATTAATTATTAATTTTTTTTAATTTTAATTATTAATTTTTTAGTTAATTAATTAAAAAATTAGCTAAAAAATTAAAGTGAAATGCAAGTATTCGGTTGTTGGTTTTTCATTTCATCATCTAAATTCAAAAATTTTGTTCACCTTTCAACTTTATTAGCTTTGGCTAGAAAACTTTTAAGCATCAGCGTTTTTTAGCGTCAGCGGTGCCTCTTGGATTTGCTACCCCTTCAGGGTGAATTAAATAGCATAATTGAAGTGGAAGTGCTTACGAAAGCGCTTGTCCATTTTAGAAGTAAGTTTTAATGGAAAGTTGAATTTTTAAGTGGGCTTCTTAACGTCGCTGCGCAATCCGTCAAACTTTCCATTGCGGAAAGCATCTTTTATCTTGGAAAATAAACAATGAACCAATGCCAAGCAAAAAACTTTTAAACACCGAGGTATTTACTTTATTAAAAAAAAAATTTTAAACCCTGTCGCACGTAACCAGAATTATTTATTTCATTTTCAGTCGTAAAATGATTTCGTTCTCCCAAAAATATCGATTAATATTGTTTTTATTTTGTATTCGCTTTCAATCTATTTTTAGTCTATGTTGAAGTATGAAAATTAACAAGTTCTTTTCTTTATTATGGCAAGGACGTTGGTCATTTTAATTTTAAAGCCCGAAAAATTGCAATCCTGTGATATATGTATGTAACAGTATATATATATATATATATATATATATATATATATATATATATATATATATATTTATATTTTTTTTTTTTTTTTTTTTTTTTGTTGAACAATTTGACGTTCCTAAATCTACATACATTGATTCCAAATAAAGTATAAACCATTTGCCGTTATTATTATGAATAAATAATTTTGATATGTATGTATGTACAAAACAAGTGATTCAGAAGTAACATTTTAATTCGATAACTAGGAAGTTTACAATTCATTAGAATTATTCTTGTGACATACTGGCGAGTTTGAGTCTTTTAGTCCCCATTTTCTTTATCCTGATCCTTCACCAAGATTCGGTATAACCTTATGGGATTAGGGCGATTCCCACCCATCGAACCGCCCACTGGAATAATTAAGTGGCACGCAGAGTGTGGCAACTTTGTGCCGAACTTTCCAATCGACGTTTCCTTAGGTCCTGACACCGCGGAGAAAGCATGATTAAACACGCCCTTCACGCGTTTCACCCTCCCAACCCTCCCCTTTTCGCGACAGTAAAGTCAATCAACGAAATTTATTCACTCTCCCCCGCCACAACTTGGAATGAATTTATCAATTAATCCGGAGAGGCATTGTCTTCGACAAGAAGCCCCGGACGAAGAAGACGGCCCTATGGTACTCCCGAAGGATTACGTCGGTCTTAGAGTGAGCGTTGACAAGCCAAAGAACTGCAGGAGATTTTTAAAATTCCGCTGAAATAAAATCCATCTAATTAATCACTTTAGCTTTTGGGAATCGTGTCATGTAATTTTATGGTAAGTTTTCCGACCAATTTTGTAAAATTGTTTATAGCAACATCGACAATTTGGTTCAAATATATACATATTTTTTAAATTTTGTTTCATTAAATTATACCTAAGAACATCTAATTTATTTTCACTATGTCTATAAAGCATTGTTTATATAAAATATTTTTGAATTTAGGTACTTATGATCTGTGTTGAAGTAATGCATAATTAAAAAGTTAGCGTGAGTGACAGTTTAGCGTATTCTCACCCCTGGTTTTCCCTTGTGGTCCTCCTCTGGCGATGATCTCCCCAGCATCCTCCCTCCTCCACACTACCTTTGGCTTGGGGTGGCCTCTCGCCTTACACACCAGCTTAGCTGAACCACCTTCGGGCACCATCATGTCCCCTGAGGTTTCTTCGTATATAATGTCTGGTGGTATCACCACTTCCAAGAACGCTGTCTATAATTTCAGAGAATTATCTTCCAATAATCCCATTAAAAAGCACTCAAGTGTTTGATCAAAAGATGAGGGAACCTTACCTGCATTTTCATTGGGTCAGTGTTGACTTGACACATGTATTGCCCTCTGTCTTCTCTTTTGACCCCTCGAATGTTCAGGGTCCACGTATTGTAGTCGTTGTGGGTTACTGATAGCCGAGCGTTGTTCGTGATCACGTGCTCGTGAATTGCCAGGATGGCCTTAGTGTCGGCTTTGATCCAGGCTACCTGTTTTGATTCATCGTTCGGTGGCAGATATTTCCGTAGTTGATGTGTGGTTTATTTTATAAAATCAGACACGTTTTAGATTTTTACAATGAAATATATATACATACATATACATATATTATACTTTTACTCGAGCTTCTTGCATACTTTTCACTCATCATAACATTTATGACACCAGTTAATCATAGCTGGCTTTAAACTGCATATTTAAAATAATGATTGAATATTTCATCGCATTGATAGAGATTAAAAATTTTCTCAACAAATCATTAGTATTTTAATGTTTTGCTTTATTTTATACAATATAATAACATTTATAACTATGGGAAATATTTAAGAAAAAAATATAAAGATACAACTTTTCAAATAGTTGAGTGTTGGAAAATTTAAAATTTCTTTAAATCAAGCGTATATGTATATTGAATATATAATACTATACCTGGTGCTGCAATATAAATAATGTTTAAATTTCTCATATCATTCTACATTTCAAATAAACTATTATCATATAAAACAATGGTTAAAAAATCATTTAAACTGATAATTTATAAAAGTTTGAGTATTATTTTTGGCAAAAAAGTCATTACATTTTACCATTGATCTATAAAATATTTAAAATTATTATGAGCTTTATTTTAAATTACTATGTATATTTATATAAAAAAAATTGTTTTACTTAAGTAGTGTAGCTAACATACATATACTAATTTTATATCTACGTTCTTAAGTAAACTGTGCAGTTTAAAAAAAAATTATATAACATCAGATATTCGTGAAGAAAGTGCTTTACATAATATTAACATTCATACAATTCATAGCTTTATCTAATATATCCAAATAATATTAAAAATTAATCAAAATTTTCACGAAGGCTTGGTTTGAAAATTTATCATTTTGTACAATTTTACATTACTTAATATGTATAATACATACATATGTATATTCGTATTAGCATAATATTTAATACAAACCATATATGTATGTTCAATTATAATATTTTCAATAATTATTTGGATCAATTGCATACTATACAGAATAGATTCAATAAATAGGAAATGGATGAATATAATATGCTTATATTCTACCAGTGTTATTTCAAACCAGTGTGTGCATTTAGGTGCAGGTGCTAGAAAGAAAGAAAGTAGGGTGCGAATTTTGGGTGCAACTCGGTGCGTTTCATAGCATTTTCGTGCATTGGATTATTTTTAGGATAATTTCAAGGGAAAAGTCAAAAAGTATTTTCTCGACAAATCAGGATATTGATGAAAAGGAACAAAAAGGTTGACCAAAACGTTTCTCTCACAATTATATCGATATGTTTTTTTCAATTTTAAAATGGAATACATACATAAAAAATAATTTTCAATGAAAATTTTAACATTTTTTTTACCTTGTCAATGATGATTCTGCCAATTCTTAAAAATGTGAAAAAATATTGATAAATTTATTCAGGTGTTTTATGATGATTATTTAGGTGTAGTGAGAAGGTTGGTATTGTTGCTACTAAGTAGGGGTATAGTGCTCACGTGTTTGAATACTCAAGCAGGTGTTTTTAGAGTAATATATTATCATACAATGTGCCATGGTGGTTTTTGACAAGCTTCTATATGCAAATCGAACAAAATTAGGTAAAATTTCTCCTTGTTTATTTAATTATGCTAAAATTACCCCTTTGAAAAAAGTATTTTCATATATTCGAAAAAGGAAAGTTGAAACGGGAGAAAAGTTTTACAAAATATTGCTCGCATATCGTTGGTGTGAGAATAACATAATCTATACAAAGCTTTTACTATTGTGCAACTGAAGAAATATAGAAGTGTACGTTAGAAAGTAGAAAGAAGTGAAAAATTTCTGCAAGTCTCACAATACATAGTGTGACTTGAGAAATTTGCTTCAAAAAGGTTGTTTAACTTTGAAAGTGAATGATAATGTACGGTTGAGGAGTGCAGATTGTTTCTTATTTTATAAAAAAAATAAATACGAAAAATATAAAAAAAATAAACAGCAAACAAATTTGAAGAAAAAACTATCTTGAGTGGTCGAAAAGTTACTTTTTAGAAAAAATCTTTAAAATCTGAACTCCACACCGAAGGAATTGCAAGTGAAGAGTGCTATTTCATACCCGGTGACATTTTAATATTGCCTAAGTGCTGGTGTGCTCTAAGAGAACATAGTGGATGCAAAGAGATAGTCGAGTGCCGCACGAAAGTGAGGTATATAGAGCGGTGTTAGATAGGTACATAGATAGATAGATAGAGATACAGATAGATATAGACAGATAGATAGTGTGACGAGAGACGAGTGGTGCAGGGCAGGCGAGGTGCGAGTAGTCAATTGAAAAGGATACACACCCTGGCGGTGGCGGAGTCGCCACTCACCCTGTATCCACCAAGGTTGTTCACCACACATGTGAAGGTGGCGTCTCTGCCCTGAGCTATGGTCACGTTCTCCAAAGGATACAGGAAATCCGGTTCGAATCCCAGGGCTAGAACAAGAAAAACATCATACTAATATTACTAATATTATTAAATATTAGGCTTTATGACAGCGATTTCCAAACTGGGAGGCACAATATAACATGATGAAAAAAAAATATATATATATACATTTATACTTTTTCGAACAAAATTTATGCAATATATTTAACATACCTACATAAGTGAAATAAATTGTTGAATTTTAAATGTTCTGCGCTCTGTTTAATAATATATTTTATCTGCTGTAGTTTAATTGATTCTATGTAAGGATTAATAGTTAGTTATAGAAATTAAACCTTTCGTGTGGTATGGTACTTCATCGATAGACTTTAATTAAATGTCAAGAAGAAGGCTTACTAAATTTTCAATTAACTTTTTTTCTGACATTTTCCAAACTTAAACGATAATGTCTCTCAGTCGAATATAATTATATCAATCTTTTGAAACTGATAATGCCTGAGAAAAAAAAACTAATAATTTTCCCCGTGGGGATGCGTTTAGCGACTAGTTTCAAATTTTTTTACTTTGTCTATGTACGTAGTAACAATATATGAAGTTTTGTGATCATACGAAAATTCGAACTTCAGATTTTGACTGATTCGAACTCAGAATCATTTTAACGATCTAAATGATCTAAAATGTGTGTGTGTCTGTGTATTTTGGGGATTTTTTGAACACCGTTAGCCCTATCGAACTGAAACTTAGTATCGGTTACTGAAATTTTTATCGACATGACGTAAATTTTTTTCAAATTTTTAAGTTGACCGGAAATGGTACCTCCCCTTATAGGTGTCCGCTTTTTTTTAAGTTTTTCAATTCAATTATCTCCCAAACCACTAACTGAATCGGATTGAAATTATTTTATAATGTTTATCTGCATTATATGTATGTACATTATTTTTAGTATGCATATTAGCAGGCTTACATCAAGTTTATCCATGGTATGTACAATAGGGAAAATACACTTACAAATGACACTTTCTCTACAAGCAAAGCACTGCCTTTCCAAAATCTAGTCTACTCAAAAATGGCTCAATTTATTTAATGAAATAAACTTTTATAAATTTTGCGTCTCAAATTGAAGCATGCATATATTGTCGTTGGAAAATTCGATTTATTCTGCAGCGATTAGAGGGGAAATGTTCAAACACCCTCACGTCAAGCGCAGATACCTCTAACTCTTAAACTATTTTAAGTGGATTTTGCCCAAGACCGTGTGGAATCTTGAATGAAATGCTGTGATCTAGGGTAAAACGGATGTACATACGTAGCAGTAAGCCGCTTAGAATATTTTAAACAACTTCAATGAATTTATATTAGGACTTTTGTACGTTGTATGCAAAATTCCTCATACGCCCTGTGATCAAACAAAGGAAGCATTATATGTATTTAGTAATATTGGAATTATAAAAAAATTCGAATTATTTCAAATTATAATGCGAAGACTCTTATTATGTATTTCAATTCATATCATTCATAGATACATGTATGTAATACTTCGTATTATGTTGTCACTTTGGAAGCCGGGTATTTCTCAATAACGTTACTCTTATTCTGAAATAGATTCCTCTTCTGAATTATTGAATATGAGTATAAATGGATTGGCTCTCATTGCATTTGATTTCAAAATTAATTTTTCTAAGGACGGAAGTTTTAAATATTATAGGAAATCATCGGAGTCGAATTGAATTGGTTATAATGTAGAACTAAAAAACGTTCTACATATTCATATGTATTACGTATATTTTTATTTTTAGACTTAGATTGGTAAGATGTTTGATGATATCCAATAAGCTCTTGATGAACTAGATAGACTATCTATAATATCGAAATATTATTTTGGTCTAATATGCGGCACATGTGTATAACAATAGCAATGAAACCTTTTTACGCGGTAGATCTTTAGACGTGAGAGGCTTGGCTCGGTCAAGGAAAAGCGTCGTTTCTTAACCGGACGTGACGTCGACGTTGCCTTTCAAACAAGTGTACTTCCGGGCGTCACATGATCGGAATTCAACCCTCGTGCCCGATTGATTTCCGTTATCGGGTTCGTACGTGACCGTTCCCCGTTGATTATCAACAAGAGTCGACCCCGCCACCTGTGATACTTCTGGAAATGGCTCGTCATTCTCATACAAAGTCGTCCGTGATTATACTATATAAAATATTTGACGCAGGATTATCAAGTCTATCTTTGTGTGAATTTATCCCGGAAGTACATATATATTCAGTTTATGAACAGTCATTAAATTAGAGCATGTATTTACCTATATCTTAATATATAATTTCGAAAGAGACTTTGTATGTAACTATTGGTGGTTCGTAAATCCGTGACAAAAAATGAACAAATGAATATTCAAATAAATTTAAATAAAATAAAACTATTCAAATAAATTTAATAAAATGTTTACTGTTAGATTGGCCATGTTTAATCGGTTTATACATATAACAAAAAACCGAGCGAAGCCGTGTAAAAACACTAGTATCTAATTTCGAAAGAGACTTTGTAACTATGTAAGTATGCAATGTTGGTTGGTAATATCAAAAACAAATTAAAGTTTCTATGACGACGATTCGATATATATTTTTTTCGATTCAAATAAATTTAATAAAAAAACTAATGAATATTTACTATTAGATTCGCCATGTTTATGCTGTTTATATTACAAATATTGAGCGAAGCCGGGTAAAACAACTAGTATATTATATTTATGAACATAGATGTGCATATGTGCAATGTTCAATATGTACATACATATGTATGTACATATATGTACATTCATACGAATTGTTTACGACAGTGGTCAAATGGTTACCTTTAATTTCGGTAAAAAAACTCCTTCAAAAAAATGAAAAAAAACTCGGATGTGACCAACCCATGACTTTATCATGTATTTGAAAAATATAATATCTATAAAAAAACAAAATTCGATAATGACGCACAAATACACTTTCACACATACATATGTATGTAGCATTTTCGATACAAATCATGTGCAAATGTTGGGAAATGTCTGTTTTTTTATTATTACTTAACATCAATAAGTGTTATGAACATGGAATATCAAGAATATAGAAATGATTTAATAGGTCAAAATAAATATTGAGCCAGATCACTATCCCAATAAATATGTTTCAATAGAAAAACTCAATATAAAATAGTATCAGCAGTGGGAAAAAATCCCAAGTTAAAATTCGTACTACTTAGAGAAAGATTTGAAAGCTGAAAAGTACTACAAATGAAATATAAAATACCCGACTATAGATTCCAATATTCATTTTGAACATGAAATTGACAGATTTTGAGACATCAACCGAACAACACCAAGATATAGAAAAATCGCGCGATTTAAAAAACACATATATCTCAGAATCTCGAGACAATCAACATTTTTTATTACCAGATTCGTGTTGACTGGGCATAGATCTATAAGAAAAATCATATCTCGTCTCTCAACCATTTTTCGTGTCGAACAATGTAATCGAATCGGTTTCTACAAACGCGTGGCGATTAAGTGCTTAAAAAATTACTACTTCCAATTTACGAATGCCAGCCAAAACATTATCAACTCTAAATAAGTACATACAAAAATAAAAATAGAAATTTTCAGCTTGATACGTTCAGTGGTGTGGAAAACATCGAGGAGTCACAATATTTTCGAATTTTCTAAGAGGAAAAAATCCCACTTTTTTTATTTTCATCACATTGATACAAAGATTTTACTTCAAATTTCTAGTGAAGAGCACACATATTTAAAAGGTCAAAAAAAATAAATGAATATAAATCGAACAAGAGTAAACTGCCACTTCCAATTGACGAGTCTTCACTAAATTTTGTATGTAACTTGATATTAATCATAAACGTGTAGATATGTAGTTTTAGTTCAACACCTGTAAAACATAAAAAGTTTCTGATGAAAACATAAAAATCCTAAAAACCTTTTCTATAGTGAAAGTACTACTTCCGGTTGAGATAAAAAAAATTATATTTTTTTATTACTAATTCTATTATGATTCATTGAGCAGTTTGGGAGAAAATGGAATCTAAAAACTAAAAAAAGAGCACAACGATAAAGGGAGGTAACATTTCCGGTCAAATTAAAAATTTGAAAAAAAATTGCATCGCATCGATTAGCATTTTAGTAACCGATACTTAATTTCAGTTCGATAGGATTAACGCTATTCAAAAAATTCTCAAAATACACACACACACGCATACACATTACATATCATCAGTCAAAATCTGTTGTTTGAATTTTCGTATGACCACAAAACTTATCTATTGTTACTACGTACTTACATACATATGTAGATAAAGTAAAAATGACAAGGCTATGGTATAAATACCCTAAATAAACCATATAAATTTTTGCTCTACAAAAAGAAATCACCAGTAAGGCTAAAAGCTTCAGTCACTAAATCAGCGGCAGATAGTTGGTCTGATTTAGAATGCATTTTATTATAAAAATTATAAGTATCAGTAAGTTTGTGGTGTGCTTTCATTAGGGGAAGCCACATCCCACCCTTTTAGAGCTTTTCCGACAGGAAATATTTAGATGGCGATTTCACGCTTCGGCGTCGTCTTCGAAACGCGACGACACCGCGGAGACTCCGACCCAGGGGTTTTCCAGGAGGTTTCAGGAGGTTCCAGGGGTTTAAAGGAGGAGGGGTCTACGCGTAAGAGGCTGTACGGAACGCGAAGAAGACAAGAAGAGAATACTACCAAGGACTTAACGGTTAATCGGCTTAGCGAGGAAAGGGTGAAATTTCGCTGCCGCGGCCCCACAGCTTAATGGCCGCCTACTCGGGATGCCTTTACACGCATTTGAGCATTCCTGACTATGGTGGTAGTCGTGGTGATGGTAGTGGTGTTGGTGATGATGAGAGTCGTTGAGTGAGTGAAAATTCAACACAGTTTTTGAGCGGCTCGCCGTAATTATGGGAGATTGGTGGGGGTGTGTAGTTTTCGCACTCAAACTTTCTACCATAATAATAATAATAAATATGAGAGCGGATCGGAATATATTACGGTCACGAGTTTTCCCTGGGAAATCTCCGACCCCACGCGTACACTTATGGCGGCCGAGTTTAAATTTAAATATTTTATTGTGCTACTAATAAAAAGTAACGACGCTTCGGCTGCGGTTTTAATCGGTACGTGGATGTTTTTAAATTAAAACTTTAATCGAAACAATCAACATTTTTATAACAGTGAAAATAATTATTTGTAAAAAGCATCGCAAAAATAAAACTAAAAATGCATATGTACATATATGAGAGATAATGATAATCTATAAAGCAAATTTTATAAAATACTAGCTGAATCCGGCATGCGTTGCAATGCCACAATAATGCATGCAATTCCCGTTCCCATTCCTGTTCTCGTTCCCGTTCCCGTTTCCGTTCTCGTTCTCGTTCCCATTTGTCAGAAAAAGGCAGGCAGCGAACACATTTGAAATTATTCGATTATTTGTTTATTTTACCTTAACAACGCATGTTGCGACGCGATTCATTCCCGTTTCCGTTCCTGTTTTTGGCCGATTTTTTTTCACAGCAAGCTTCCCGGACATTCATACAATAAATCCTCAAAGTTCCATCGTTCCATCGTACATTAACGCATGCAATTCCCTTTCCCGTTTCTTGATGCGTTTCGATAGGTGAATGTTTCAGTTTCAAATTAATACTTAATAATCAAATTTAATTATAGTAAAGTATGGGAACGCATACGTGACAGACAGTCAAACATTGATTTATATATATGTATATATATATATATATATATATATATATATATATATATATATATATATATATATATATATATATACATATATAGATAGAGTGAAAAAAGAAAAGGTTATAGGCGTTTAAACAATTAAAATCTGACATAGCGAGAGGGTGGCTAAAAGGGAAAAAACGAAAGTGAAGTAAGAAGAGGCTGATGTTATACATACATACATTATTTGCTTGTCGTGATCTTTGCTTGTCGGTTTCGGTCAGTCCGGATGACAAATTTTGAAACTCTATCTGGTGAGGACTTATGGAATTCATAACTTGAAAATCATAATCGAGAAAGAATATTACGAAATACAAAAACCTTGTAAACATAGAATGAATTCAAGACGATAAACGATATATAATAATAATAATTATTATTTTTAGTTGTTTTTGTATATATATGTTTTGTTTTTGTTATGTCTAATTGATTATTTTGTTTCTTGTCTTTTCTGTTATATATTTGACCATTGTGGCGCATTAGGAATTCCTGTAATGCTACAACGGTCGAAACTTTAAATAAATAAATAAATAAATAAATATATACATGCAACACATTTATATATATTATATTAATAAACATATACCAGTGTCTTCACATATTGCCCCAATACGACACTCTGGCCAGATATATGTATATTTTATTTTATTTTATTTTATTTTAAAAAAAATCAATACCACAGAGACTTGACAGGTTGCCCCAAAGCGTCAATGTGATTTTAATACAAATAATAAAAATCATAAATAAAAAAAACATAAGAAAATAATAAAAATCATAAATAAAAAAAAAAACATCATAAATAAATAATAAAAATCAAGTAAAAAATATGTACACAAAATAAAAACAAAGAAATAAGATTGAAAAATTTATATCGTGCTATTTAGGATGTGTTCCACCAACTCAACATAACTGGCATCGAATAGGTCCAAGTAATGTGCCAGTAAGTTAAGGAGTCGAACAGCTCTCGAGAGGGGGGAGTTCATGAGCACGTTTGATTTAGCCCTAATTGGTAAAAATATATCATGTTTTCTTAAAACTCTACGATTTTCCGGGGCCCAGAATTTTAGTTTCTCCAGGATAGTGGGATTGTGAATCTCTCCTCTAAGTAATTTTACGAAATGTTTCCCAAGAAATAAATCTCTTCTCTTTGCCAGGGAGTTGAAACCCAAAGATCCCAAGACAAAGGCACTAGGGAACAGATATGGATAAAATCCAAATGTCTTCAGATATAAAAATCTAAGGAATTTCCTTTGGACTCGTTCCAACATTAGAGAGTAACGAAGTAGATAGGGAGACCATATAATGGAGCCAAACTCGAGCACACTGCGAACTAATGTACAATATAAGAGACGAATGGCAGTGAGCCCTAGTTCGGACGTATATATGTATGTACATATAATAATATTGTATAAACACAGAATAATACACATTAAATATAATCATACGCAGGGCCGACGAGAGGAGGGGCGAGCCGGGGTAAAGTTCCAGGGCCCGGACTAGTTCTCGGAACTGAGAGTAGCATCTCAGTAGAAAGATATATCTATTAAACTTTTTTCACTTTATCTATGTACGTAGTAATAATAGATGAAGTTTTGTGATCATGTGTAAATTCGGACTCGAGATTTTGACTGATTCGAACTCGGAATCGATCACTGATCACGTTTTCATGATCTAGAAAAATATTCCGTTTGTTACAGATACAATAAATCCCTAAAAATAATTTATAATACACCCATATATACATATATACTAACTTGAAAAAACTGCATGCCATAAATAATATTCCGTTTGTTACAGACATTACTAAAAAACTAACCAGTAGATTATATGACAGAATCACTAATAACCATACTAACACACTTGTGAAGAGTCTCGGTGATTACAACAAAATGTCTATACCCTTCAGGTATAAACACAGATTACCTAAACACAATCTGCTTTAAGTCATCGACTTTAGAGAATCTTTAATTAATATTATGTATTAGATGTATTATGAACATTTATAAGGATTGTAAATAGGTTTTTGAGCTCTTTTTCCTATTATGCTGTAGATTAACATTAGAATAATATAATACTATGATTACTAACTAAATTAAATTAAATTGTAAAATAGAAAATGATCAGTAGATCAGTAGCTATTAAAATAGATATAAGATGTATTGTGAACTTAATTTCGTAATGATAAAAATCATTTAAAAATCAAAATCAAAAATGATCTAGAAAAAATGTGTGTGTGTGTGACAGCTGAATAAGGATGTTTAATTTAGTTTAATCGACATATTATTATGTATAATATGACTACATACATATGTTTCGATCATCTCATATGACTTATACATAAATTAATGTTATTTTTAAACATTTTGATCAATATTTTAAAAGTCGGAATTTTATACCTTGTGAAGAATCAGTATTATATTATAAATCTTTAATTTCATTACACATGTCCCAAGACATAGCTCCAGGCCACACCGACCAGACCGAATGTACTTCTACTGCAGAATGCTTCTTGCATGTAAATGACTTAACGGAACGCTCAACGGAAATTCCCAAATATCGATGACTAACAAAAACATCTAAGCACAACCGATTCGCCTGCAGTTTCGGGAAATACTGACCTTCGAATAGCTCGAAGCTCGATGCTTATCACTAAGTGGTAAAAGTAGGAGATGCGAAAAAGCGCATTTGTCGTAAATTTTACGACAGCGCGCCCGCTGGAAGGTTAAAATTCGATACTATAATGTAAAAAGAAAATTGTATGTGTTTGGGTATTGACAAGTGTATGGGTGCTATACTTGTTAATGTCACTCGTTAAAATTCATTTAAAAATTATGCCTTTAATTTGATTTTAATAACCGGAGGCTGCAGTGTAAAACTGGAAGCGGGGAAGAACGGAACCCTGTCCATCGTTGAATTCTTGAAGCTTGCAATTTTCAACCCCCCCTAAATTCCCACCCTCTACTTTTCATTCCTACTACACCCCTTGTGAGAATGAGTCGAGCGAGAATTTCAATTTGAGATAAGAATGTGTCGATTCTGGGGGACTTACATAGGTCGTCGTAGATGCCTTTGGACGAGACACTACTAAAAGGTCCGATAGGTCCTCCCCCCGCTAACTCCAATCCCCTCCCATTTTAAAATATAAATTTTTGTATAACTAATAAGTAATATTATATTTTTATAAATTAAATAATTATTTTTAATCTACTCATAAGTTCGTTCGAAATAAATAACCAACGTGATTTTCCTCATTTTTTCCCTTATAGAACGTTTTGACAAGATGATAGTTTTTAAATACATAATATGGAAAGATTATATCTTTATTATTGTATATTAATTAACACTTCAAATAATTGTTCTGACGTATTTGATTTTATAGAAATACATTACGTTTTTCAAGACGATATATCATATATGTACATATGTATCGTATGTAAAAAAAATCGGATTTGAATTCATCAACAGATGCACATGTACATATGTATGTATGTACATATGTATGTATGTACATACATAGTTTTGAAATCAAAATAACTATAAATCGAGTTATAAGAATATTATTTCTCATTATTATTCTACTAGTACATATATGTACATACATATGTCAAACAATTTGGATTAATGCAATACAAGTTAAATGAAAAAAAAACACTCATTCCATAAATTATTGAAGATTTAATACTCTATTTTGTAGGAATGTTTGTGTATAAATGCGATTAAGAGTGCTTTTCTGACCCCGGAGTGTGCATATAAAACGAAGATAGGGTAGCGCAGCATCCGAGAGATATAAATGGGGTGAGAACATCCAAAGGCTTTGGGGTGAGGAGGTTAGAAGTGGGTCGCTAGGGGCGCATAGACGACCGGAAGACGTGGTAAACTTTTACATGCCGGAAAAGACGTGGCATTGTTGTTGTCGGCGACTGAATAGCCTCGCAAGGGCTCTGGCAAATTAATTTTGATCTAATCGTCAATCGGGCGTAGGCGGCGGATAATGGTTAACCCTCAAAGCGCCGAAGTCTTAACTGATTCAATGAGTTCATTGTTAGGTTTAATTCGACAGATTAACAACTTATCAACCGTATATGTATAAATATTTATTTGTTTGCTGGTAAAATTTAAATTATATATATATATATATATATATATATATATATATATATATATATATATATATATATATATATATATATATATATATATATATATATATATACATATAAATAATTGGTTAAATATATGTATGTGTGTGTACATAGTAATTGTATTCCTATGTACCTATACAGTTTAGTTGTCTTTGATTTTATATAATCTATTAATTTTACACAATGTTCCTTTTAATAAAATAAGAAAACTCACGATCTAAATTAGTGACTTTAGTTGGAGATGACGTTTAACATTTTTAACTTCGAGATAGTACGTAAATGAAAGTCTTAGCCCAACCCCATCGCAGGTATGACACGTTGATAGTAACGTGACTTGCCAGATGATTCACGCTACGACGCAGCCCCTCTCGGTGGGGTGTGTGTCGTCACAATGCCAAAGTATATTAATTCGAAGGCTTCGTTTTAAGGACAAAAAGCTATGGGTGAGGTGGAAGGCAGTGCGACGACACGATATTGTTTTTTTTATCCTTCTTCATTTACGGTCAAAGTAATTACAAAATATAGAAAATCAACGCACGATATTACCTAATGAGTAATTAATTAATGTTTGCAATATTAAACTAATTTCATTTCATAAACGATTAATTTTCATTTTAATGGGTGAAAATTGAATCTGTAAACTGTGCTTGTCAACTGAGAAATTTCACCATGTGTCTGTATCCATTAGATAAATGAACAATCGTCAATCAAACATCGGTCAGCGGCATGCGACGTCCACAATCAAATAATCATTAGGTATCCGTTGTGCAATCTATTGTATTGCAATTTATTCAACACCCATACCACTTTGCGGTCGATGTTCAAAAATTGATTAAAATATAGATTTAATATAAAATGATTCGTTTGTTATTTATGGAAACTGGAAAATTTGCATGAGCATACTATACTATGCATGGAAATAAAATTGTACACATGGTCGGAAAACATATTAATATAAAGTGACCAGACGTCCAGCATTGAAATGCGTCCCATTTGGACACGTGACCTTTTTTTTAACATACCTCCTTTACGTTTCACTTACTATTACAATTCAGGAAAAAATTTGCCTCTTAACCGATCGTTTTCATACTTTGCCATATTGCTCATTTTGGTCATCAATATACATAAGTAAATGGATCCTCCGCCATTACGATGGTGCAAAAATATCGTGTAAGACGCTTTTATTTTATTTATTTTTATTTTATTGTCACAAATCAATACACACTCGCCATTACAGATTTGCTCCAATGCGACGGGTGTAAGTTAATGAAATACATAAACAATCAGAAATCAGAAATACAGTAATACATACATATACAATCAGAATATATAGAATACAACAATTAATCAGAAATAATAATCATAGTGACATCTATGGATTTCAGATTACTGTGTATAATTAATACAAATTATACACAGGCAGATTTTTGTGACAACAGGATTAGATTTAATACCAATTTTCAGAAACCGTTTCAGCAATGATCAGATAAAATTGGCAAACTCTGATAGAGAAACGATCGATTTGGAGTCACAAAACCCCCAAATCTAACCAGCAGTGGCGAGGACACGAACCTATGACCTCATTGATGCTAAATATATACGCTATCACTAAGCCAAACTTTGAAATTTGAATTTCTGAAAAGTGCCTGACGTCTATCCAGTTTTTAGTTTTAAACATAGATGGCGATAGTAAAATAAAATTATTGGTATTTTTATTCAAAATAATAATTTTATATACAAATTATAGAAGAGGTATGTTTTTAAAAAACTTTTTTATTCGAGATGAAAATTCAGAAACTTAATATAGAAATTAGTTGAAGTAGTTTGTGTTGATAGTGCAAATACCATTCAGAAATATAATTCAATTGACACGATGTTTCCAGGGAATCGGTGTTGCATTAGAAAAAGCTTACTGTAATTAATACATACAGAAAAATTTCTAAAAAAAATAAATGTAAATAAAAACCTTTAGTAAAAAAACTCAAGCCTTGGTATGTTTGTGATGATCTAAAAGCGGCCCAAACCTCTTAGTAATATATTTAATTACATTAGTTTAAGCCGGGATCATAATTTTGATTGAAACCCCAATCATTGAAATCTTTTTGATTGAAACCCCAATCATTGAAATCATTTTGATTGAAATTTTAATCCCACAGATTTGTACATTTGTTCTTGAAATATTGTTTTAATTGCAAACCCAGTAATATTTAAGAAAATTTGTTCATCAGAAAAATATAAAACAATTTTTTTTTTTTTTATATTTATTTCTTTTCTTTTCTTCATCAACATTCCTGTTCTTTTTATTAATAAACAAAAACTATGAAAAAATACGCGTTTTCTGGAATACACATACTATTACGTGAAAATTGGTAGATGTCCCGTTTTGAGGACGAAAATAAATAGTCACATTAGGTATGATATTGGCCACCAGTATGATATTAATTCCAAATAAATCCTAATGTAGATGTAGAAGAGTCTTTGAAAAAATTTAAAGATCTCATAATTCGGTATGCCAGAAAACATAAAACACCGGAAAATGAACATCGTAAGTATTTTATCTCTGATTTAACTTGGGCTAAGATAAAATAACGTAAAAGACTTAAACAAACTGACATAACATCGACAGAATATCTTGAAAGGTATGAAGTATTACATAAAGATATTCAAAGAAGTTGTAGGCGGGATGAAGCTATATATATATATATATATATATATATATATATATATATATATATATATATATATATATATATATATATATAAATGACATATGTATGTGAGGAGATAGAATAACATGCATTAAAGAATCAGGCAAGGGATTTTTTTCACAAAGTAAAAATCGGCACTCAAAAATTTTCACCCAAAACTTGGACAATAGATGATCAATTTGGAAACACGATTACAGATATTGATGTGATACTCAACCGATGGAAAGAATACTGTTCGGAATTGTACAGTGGTAGTTCGTCGACCTCAATTGTTTCCCCAATTGATGTCAGCGAGCCTGACATCTAGACATCTGAAGTTGTAAATGCCATATGAAACTGAAATGTAAAAAGTCTCCTGGCAGCGATGGTATACAAGCTGAACTTCTGAAAGAGCTTGGTGAAACTGCGATAAAGGCGCTATGTAATATAATGGCCAAATATATATATATATATATATATATATATATATATATATATATATATATATATATATATATATATATATATATATATATATATATATATATATATATATATATATACATATACAGTAGCGGGCGATGAAAGGTGTCCACCCATAGAAAAGGGACAAAAGCTTGTGTACATTTTTTTTGCGTGTCAGATGTTCAGGTAAAAGACCTTTTTTTGTTGAAAAGGATCCTTATCTTTAGGTATTCAAACAGTTGACCACTGTTTTTCGAAGGATTAGCACGATTAGTGATTTTGTGTACGATATGTCGGGTGTAAAACAATTAACCGAAGCGAATAAAGCGATAATTCTAACTCTGGCTGAAGAAAAATTTAGTTCTCGCTACATCGCTCAGAAAGTAGGATGCAGTAAGACCTCTGTGCTTAATTGCATAAGAAAATATAAAAATTCAGCATCCCTAGAGAGGTAAAAAGGATCGGGAAAGCCCAGAAAGACCAACTCCGCCGAAGATAGACTGTGTCTACAAAAACCGGTTCAAAAGTGCTGTGAAAATTAGATCGGAGTTTATAGCAGCTGGGGGAAAAGAAATCAGCGTCGAAGTTGTACGTCGTCGCCTTAAAGAATACAGTTTAGTTGCCAGGATACCGGCGAAAAAATCATTTTTGACCAAGAAAATGAGAATGCAACGAGTGAATTGGGCCAAAAAATTTATTAATTGGACGGAAATGGACTGGAGGCGTGTTATCTTCTCGGAAGAAAGCAAAATTAATTTGTTTGGGTCCGATGGCATCCACTACATTCGACGAAGATCGGGCGAACGTTTGAGTGACGAATGTATTCAGCCTACGGTCAAACACCGTGCGGGCCAGATGGACTGGGGATGTTTTTCTTTCCATGGGGTGGGTCCATTGGCCATAACTGATGGGACAGTTAACGCCGAAACATATAAAAAAATTTTAAAAGAACATTTGATACCAGCAATAGAAATGCACTATGCGTGGGAATCTGAATGCATTTTTCAAACTGTAAGTAATCTTTTTTTTTATTGCTAGGTATCCTAATCAACAAATAAAAATCAAAATATATCATTAAGTTATTATCTAAAATTTTAGGTCAAGAACTTCATTGCGGAAAGTGGCATTTCGCCCTTGGAACGGCCGGGTAACAGTCCGGATTTGAACCCAATAGAGAACCTGTGGGCTATAATGGGTTCTAAAATTAATAATAAGAAACCTTCCTCTAAATTAGAATTAATTGAAAAAATAAAATATATATGGGATAACGATATCACAGATGAATATATTCAAAATTTAATTAAATCAATGCCTCGAAGAGTTGAGGCTAATATAAAAAATAAGGGGGGGCCAATCAAATATTGAAACAAATTTTATATATAAGTATTATTATAATAAATGAAATGTGATTTTTAGATTTTTTATTAATACATTAGTTTTATGAAAAAAAAAAAATTTTAATTACACTACTAAATCTTTCCATACATCACCGACTCCTAATAATTTGAATAACATTGTAGTTTCGTTTTAATTTCTTCGCATTACTACTTGAATTTCTTTCAAACTTCATAAATGCAATTTTAATAAACAAAAAAAATAAATACAATCGTTTATAAGTCCGAAAAACAAGAAAATATAAGTTTTTTCGAGGTGGACACCTTTCATCGCCCGTTACTGTATATATATATATATATATATATATATATATATATATATATATATATATATATATATATATATATATATATATATATATATATATATATATATATATATATATATATATATATATATATATATATATATATATATATATATATATATATATATATATATATATATGGAGTTCGGTCTTTCGTGTCATGTGAGGAGGACGTGCTTCTGCGTTCCTCCCGCTATTACTCGCTTAAACCCGGCTATTGCACGAAATTTAACTTAACCATCTAATCACTTATTTTACTAATTGCATCCTAGTATAATTTAAGTGTAAAAATAAACAGCAAATAGGTCGTAAAAAGCGGTTTTATATCAGTTATTTCGAAAAATTTTGTGCTAATTTTTGTGTCAAATCGGTGTCAAACGAGATACATCTCCCTACCTGAATACAAAAAAAGGGTCCTTCGCCAGCCAAGTCGGTCCCACAGAAGCAATAAATCTTCCACATAATTGCTTCCAGCCAAAAATCTTTAACGAACTTTACTTAATAGAATAATAGCAAACAGAAACGGTGTTTCCCAACTGTCTATCAGTTCTTTTTCATATTTAAATTATATTAAAGTAATTCGTGTAATTTTATATACTTTACTAAAGTTATTATTAAAATATTAAATTGCAAACCGCACTCACATATATAAATCCGTTGTCTCCAAAGAGGCGTCTCACGATAAAGATCTGTAAAAAAGTAGTATAACAATTGCTAATCTATTATTATCATAACTAACTACTTTCACTTACAAAGTAACCCTGTTAAATGGCATGTAATAACTCATAAGTGATCCAAGTGATACCTAGGATGACTATATGTCAAAGCTGACCACAGAGAAGAGTTTATGGCGGTAAGAACTCACTCCTTGAATGGAAATCTCTCTCAAGTACCGCCTTTTTCTCAACACATCTTGGATAAATGCGAGAAAAATAATATCCAAACCTCCAACAAGGTAAGAGTGACGATGGATGATAGCTTAGCTAATAGAAACCTGTATTTAGCCACGTACAATGTAAGAACGTTATCGAGTGAAGGAAGTGTGCTTGCATTAGAGAATGAACTAGAAAGTATCAAATGGGATTTAGTAGGACTTAGCGAAGTAAGACGAAAACAGGAAAACCAAATAATCCTAAAAAGTGGTAACTGTCTCTACTGGAGAGGGCTACCAAATGGTAGAATAGGAGGAGTAGGGTTTCTTATCAATAAGAGAATAGAAAGAAATATTATAGAAATAAACGACATATCGGAACGTATATGCTATGTAGTATTAAGAATCTCGAGCAGGTACACTTGTCAAATCTTCCAAGTGTACGCCCCCACATCTAGCCACCCAGACGAGGAAATAGAAGACTTCTACGAAAAACTACAGGGCGCATACGATAATAGCCGCCACCACTTTAAAATAATCATGGGCGACTTTAACGCAAAAATAGGACAAAAGGCAAACACAGAAAGAGCAGTAGGCAATTTTGGTACCGGCCAAAGAAACGACAGAGGCGATCGCCTCATAGAATTCGCAGAACACAACAGGCTCTTCATCACTAATTCATTTTTCAGGAAAAACACCAACAATAAGTGGACTTGGGAGAGTCCTAAAGGAGACAGAAACGAGATCGATTTCATCCTAACAAATGCCCTGCACTCCGTTAAAGACGTTAGTGTTTTAAGTAAAGTAGATATAGGCAGCGATCACAGATTAGTCCGTGCCAAGATGGCCATTAATATAAATTGCGAACGTAGGAAATTAATAAAAGGATGCAGTAACTCTCCAGATTTCGCTCAACTAAGGTCTAGGAAAAAGGAATTCGAACTCGAACTTGGAAATCGATACGGGAAATTAAACCCAGAAGCAGACATCGAGGAATTGAACACTGTAATTAGTTCGGTTCTAACCTCAACAGGTAAGAAATTAGGTGGTTTCAGGAAACAGATTAAATTAAGCAAAATTTCAGCGGAAACAAAAAACCTAATTAAGCATAAAAGGAATTTAGATAGGGATAATAATAAGCAAGAATACAATCTAGTAAATAAGGAAATTAAGAAGAGAATAGTCAGGGATGTCAGGGATTTTAACAGCAAGCTAATAGAAAATACCATTAAGAATAACCGTAGCCTGAAAAAGTGCAAACAGGATCTTTTCTTAGGCAAAAACCAAATGATCGCAATCAGATCAGAGAGCGGAGTAATAATTAGGAATAGAGAAGAAATCATAGACAGAGTTTACACGTTCTATGCAAAACTATACGAGAACGACAACGGCCAATTCCCCACTCTGGAATCGACACACGGCCAAAGGGTTCCTGCAGTATTGCCTAGCGAAGTAGAGGCCGCGCTAAAAACTGCAAAGAATGGTAAAACCCCAGGGGAAGATAATATTCCCATCGACTTACTAAAATGTGGCGGCCCCCCCCTAATTAATATCTTAGCTAGGCTTTTCAGCAAATGCATCCAGAACCAAGCTATACCAGAAGGATGGAATAACGCAACTATCATTTTAATACACAAAAAAGGCGACAAAAGCGATATCAAGAACTACCGACCCATTAGTCTACTTTCAGCGGTCTACAAGCTCTTCACGAAGGTTATTACAGAAAGGCTGAAGAATATCCTCGACGAGAACCAACCTATAGAGCAGGCAGGGTTTAGGGCAAATTTCAGCACAATGGACCACCTCCAAGTAGTTGGCGAACTAATCGAGCGCGCCAACGAATATCAACGGCCACTGTGCCTAGGTTTCGTCGATTATGAGAAAGCCTTCGATACAGTTAGTCATAATGCAGTACTTAACGCTCTAAAAACACAGGGAGTGCCGGAACCCTATGTGGGACTGTTAGCTACAATATATAAGAATGCCACAGCTTCAGTTAAAATTTTTTCAGGTACAGATAGATTTAGCATAGGAAAAGGAGTAAGACAAGGAGATACAATCTCGCCCAAGTTATTCAATGCGGTGCTTGAGGGAGTTTTCAGGAAATTGGATTGGGATACAGCCGGAGTAAGCATCAATGGTCGCTTTTTGAGTCACCTTCGGTTCGCAGACGATATAGTTTTAGTAGCTCGTGATTCAGCTGACCTACTTATCAGACTAACACAGCTGGACAGGGAAAGTAGAAAAGTAGGATTAAAAATTAACGTAGATAAGACTAAACTAATGTTCAATAGTTATTGCATGCCTGATAGCATCCCCTTAGATGATAAACCAGTAGAAGTAGTAAATAATTATTTATATTTAGGTCAAATAATTGACATGTCTGGTAGTAAAAATGAAGAGATAAAGAGACGTATGAAATTGGGGTGGAGTGCATTTGGACGGATGAATGCTGTTTTTAAATCAAAAATGCCACTCTGCCTGAAGAAAAGGATCTTTGATCAATGCGTTTTGCCAGTGATGACGTATGGATGTGAAACTTGGACACTGAACGCCAAGATGCAAAATAAAATCCAATGCACTCAAAGAAGTATGGAACGCTGTATGCTTGGCATAACGAGGAAAGACAGGAAGCGGAACACGTGGGTGAGAAATATGACAAGGGTAGTGGACATAGTGGATAGAGTGAAGAGATTGAAATGGCAATGGGCGGGTCACGTAGCTAGGAGGATGGACGAAAGGTGGACAAAAGAAGTGCTTGAATGGTACCCGAGAGAAGGCAAAAGAGTAAAAGGAAGACCGCAAGGAAGATGGGTGAACGAAATTAGGAAAATGTGCGGAATGAGATGGATGAGTGTTGCGCAAAACAGAGACGAGTGGAAGCGTGTTGGAGAGGCCTTCATCCAGCAGTGGATGGCGAATGGCTGTAAATGATGATGATGATGATATATATATATATATATATAGGGCTTCCAAACCGGTTTAAACCGAAACCGAAAAGCCGGCTTTTTGACCATTTTTCAAAAAACCGGCTTTTTGGCTCGATCAACCGGCTTTTTAAGGTTTTCTTTAATTAATGTTTTTTTCCTCAAAATTAACAATTATGAATTTTAAATTTCTATGAAAGATCAAAATAAATGTGTATAAACGCTCTTAGGTATAGGCGAATATTTCTTTGAACAAAAAAAAAGCTACACTACTTTCTTTCTTGAGCGGTTTCTTTGAGATTTAGTAATGGACCATGTCATAAACCAATAAAATATTATTGAAAGTATGTAGTTTCAATGGCCTACCCAACTTCAGGTATAGAAAGCATCCTTATCTATCGCAAACCCTTATACTTGAAAACATCAAAAAAAGTAGTCAAATGATTTAGGGCAAAATGCATAGGAATTTCCGAAATATAATTGATTTTTCTTCGAAGGAATTGCCCTTTAAATATTGAGGCCACATACCTACTTTTATTATGGATTTAAAATGTTCGTGATGAAATGAATTTGCCGTTTCAAATGAATTTGTTTCCGAAATTTGCAACGGTTGCTTTTGGATTTTTTAAGCTAAAACAGATGCGTAAAAACAACTTTGAAATCTTTTTATCTATAATATATCTAGCTTATTTAAATCATTTAATTATATGTGCGTATTTAGGATCTGCCATTTTACGACTGTGATATATGTACATATAATACAAATTTTATTATTTGTAATATTTGTAATAATAATATAAAGTAATGATCTTATGAAAGTTCATAATGTTTATAACTTAATTTAATTTATAAAAAATTTTATTTTTTGCATAATATAGATATTATGCAAATATATTTATTTTATTTTATTTTTTATTTTATTTTAAAAAATCAATACCACATAGACTTGACAGGTTGCCCCAAAGCGTCAATGTGATTTTAATACAAATAATAAAAATCATAAAAATTACAAAAAAAACATCATAAAAAAATAATAAAAATCATAAATAATAAAAATCATAAATAAAAAAAAACATCATAAAAAAATAATAAAAATCAAGTAAAAAATATGTACACAAAATAAAAACAAAGAAATAAGATTGAAAAATTTATATCGTGCTATTTTGGATGTGTTCCACCAACTCAACATAACTGGCATCGAATAGGTCCAAGTAATGTGCCAGTAAGTTAAGGAGTCGAACAGCTCTCGAGAGGGGGGAGTTCATGAGCACGTTTGATTCAGCCCTAATTGGCAAAAATATATCATGTTTTCTTAAAACTCTACGATTTTCCGGGGCCCAGAATTTTAGTTTCTCCAGGATAGTGGGATTGTGAATCTCTCCTCTAAGTAATTTTACGAAATGTTTCCCAAGAAATAAATCTCTTCTCTTTGCCAGGGAGTTGAAACCCAAAGATCCCAAGACAAAGGCACTAGGGAACAGATATGGATAAAATCCAAATGTCTTCAGATATAAAAATCTAAGGAATTTCCTTTGGACTCGTTCCAACATTAGAGAGTAACGAAGTTGATAGGGAGACCATATAATGGAGCCAAACTCGAGCACACTGCGAACTAATGTACAATATAAGAGACGAATGGCAGTGAGCCCTAGTTCGGATGAATTACGGATTACGAATCCAAGGATTTTTGTTGCCCTATCACAGATATTCTCAATGTGAATGTTGAAACTCCAACTATTTTCGAAGACTATTCCCAGATCAGATATAAATAATTCTCTCTGAAGAAGAGAATCATGAAATTTATACGGATATTTAATAAGAGAACGAGAACGAGAGTAAGACCCGACACTTTAGGATATTGAAGGGAAGTTTATTAACATTAGCCCATTCATAAATAGAATTCAAATCCTCTTGCAAATAAAGAGCGTCAGGTAAATCAATTATTCTCTTATAGATTTTTAAGTCATCCGCATATAATAAAAATTTAGAATGGTGAATAGAAGATTGAATATCGTTGATAAATATTAGGAATAATAAAGGGCCAAGATTTGATCCTTGGGGAATCCCAGAAGTGGCAACATACTCATAAGAAAAGCAACTCCCAAACTTAACGAATTGACGTCGATCCTGTAAATAAGAAATAAAAAGACCAACAAGATTATAAGTAAATCCAATAAAACTTAATTTACTAACCAAAATTTTATGATCAACTTTATCAAACGCCTTCTCAAAATCAGTATATATTACATCCATTTGATTATTACAATCCAAAGTGCTGGTTATGTCATTAGAGAAACATAACAAGTTGGTAATAGCTGATCTGGCCGGACGAAAGCCATGCTGCTGATCAATGAGCATACTTTGAAAGTGATTAAAAATGTATCTGTGTAATATTACCTCAAACATTTTGGCTGGCGCTGACAAGATAGTTATTGGTCTGTAGTTCCTTACACAAGATTTATCGTCTATACATATTTACATTTTTTTTTTTCGATATAAAAATTTTAAACTTAAAAAATCGTATTTTTCTAAAACCGGTGAAAGCCGGCCAACCGGCTTTTTATTTGTAAAAAAGCCGAAAACCGGCTTTTTATTTCGGGCGGTTTTTTGGAACCCCTAATATATATATATAAATATATATATGTATATATATAAATATATATATATATATATATATATATATATATATATATATATATATATATATATATATATATATATATATATATATATATATATATATATATATATATATATATATATATATATATATATATATATATATATATATATATATATATATATATATATATATATATATATATATATATATATATATATATATGAACTTGGAAATCGATACGGGAAATTAAACCCAGAAGCAGACATCGAGGAATTGAACACTGTAATTAGTTCGGTTCTAACCTCAACAGGTAAGAAATTAGGTGGATTCAGGAAACAGATTAAATTAAGCAAAATTTCAGCGGAAACAAAAAACCTAATTAAGCATAAAAGGAATTTAGATAGGGATAATAATAAGCAAGAATACAATCTAGTAAATAAGGAAATTAAAAAGAGAATAGTCAGGGATGTCAGGGATTTTAACAGCAAGCTAATAGAAAATACCATTAAGAATAACCGTAGCCTGAAAAAGTGCAAACAGGATCTTTTCTTAGGCAAAAACCAAATGATCGCGATCAGATCAGAGAGCGGAGTAATAATTAGGAATAGAGAAGAGATCATAGACAGAATTTATACGTTCTATGCAAAACTTTACGAGAACAACAACGGTCAATTTCCCGTTCCGGAATCGACACACGGCCAAAGGGTTCCTGCAGTATTGCCTAGCGAAGTAGAGGCCGCGCTAAAAACTGTAAAGAACGGTAAAACCCCAGGGGAAGATAATATTCCCATTGACTTACTAAAATGTGGCGGCCCCCCCCTAATTAATATCTTAGCTAGGCTTTTCAGCAAATGCATCCAGAACCAAGCTATACCAGAAGGATGGAATAACGCAACTATCATTTTAATACACAAAAAAGGCGACAAAAGCGATATCAAGAACTACCGACCCATTAGTCTACTTTCAGCGGTCTACAAGCTCTTCACGAAGGTTATTACAGAAAGGCTGAAAAATATCCTCGACGAGAACCAACCTATAGAGCAGGCAGGGTTTAGGGCAAATTTCAGCACAATGGACCACCTCCAAGTAGTTGGCGAACTAATCGAGCGCGCCAACGAATATCAACGGCCATTGTGCCTAGGTTTCGTCGATTATGAGAAAGTCTTCGATACAGTTAGTCATAATGCAGTACTTAACGCTCTAAAAACACAGGGAGTGCCGGAACCCTATGTGGGACTGTTAGCTGCAATATATAAGAATGCCACAGCTTCGGTTAAAATTTTTTCAGGTACAGATAGATTTAGCATAGGAAAAGGAGTAAGACAAGGAGATACAATCTCGCCCAAGTTATTCAATGCGGTGCTTGAGGGAGTTTTCAGGAAATTGGATTGGGATACAGCCGAAGTAAGCATCAATGGTCGCTTTTTGAGTCACCTTCGGTTCGCAGACGATATAGTTTTAGTAGCTCGTGATTCAGCTGACCTACTTATCAGACTAACACAGCTGGACAGGTAAAGTAGAAAAGTAGGATTAAAAATTAACGTAGATAAGACTAAACTAATGTTCAATAGTTATTGCATGCCTGATAGCATCCCCTTAGATGATAAACCAGTAGAAGTAGTAAATAATTATTTATATTTAGGTCAAATAATTGACATGTCTGGTAGTAAAAATGAAGAGATAAAGAGACGTATGAAATTAGGGTGGAGTGCATTTGGAAGGATGAATGCTGTTTTTAAATCAAAAATGCCACTCTGCCTGAAGAAAAGGATCTTTGATCAATGCGTTTTGCCAGTGATGACGTATGGATGTGAAACTTGGACACTGAACGCCAAGATGCAAAATAAAATCCAATGCACTCAAAGAAGTATGGAACGCTGTATGCTTGGCATAACGAGGAAAGACAGGAAGCGGAACACGTGGGTGAGAAATATGACAAGGGTAGTGGACATAGTGGATAGAGTGAAGAGATTGAAATGGCAATGGGCGGGTCACGTAGCTAGGAGGATGGACGAAAGGTGGACAAAAGAAGTGCTTGAATGGTACCCGAGAGAAGGCAAAAGAGTAAAAGGAAGACCGCAAGGAAGATGGGTGAACGAAATTAGGAAAATGTGCGGAATGAGATGGATGAGTGTTGCGCAAAACAGAGACGAGTGGAAGCGTGTTGGAGAGGCCTTCATCCAGCAGTGGATGGCGAATGGCTGTAAATGATGATGATGATGATATATATATATATATATATATATATATATATATATATATATATATATATATATATATATATATATATATATATATATATATATATATATATATATATATATATATATATATATATATATATATATATATATATATATATATATATATATATATATATATATATATACATATATGTCTATGTATTTTGAGTTGAGTAAAATAAAAAGTTTCGAGTGTCGAAAGGTTGAACCTACGTATGTTGAGGTTCACCATTACGCAAGTTTATCCCCAACAACAAAAAGGGGTCAGGGATCACTTTGGTTTAATCGTTAACACATGTGTAATTGTGGTATTGCGGTCTTCTTAGTAAAGTTTGCGACGAGTGAGTTGTTCCGCGGATAAATTTGCACGCCTTCATCTCACATAAAGTTTTAATCAAATTGAATTTAATTTTGATTTTTAAATGCTTTTTATTTTTACTAAATTATGTTCACAATACATCTTATATATATTTTAATAGCTACTGATCTATTGATCATTTTCTATTTTACAATTTTTATTTAATTTTGTTAGTAATCATAGTATTATATTATTCTAATGTTAATGTATAGCATAATAGGAAAAATAGCTCAAAAACCTATTTACAATTCGTATAAATGCTCATAATACATCTAATGTATAATATTAAAGACTCTCTAAAGTCGATGACCTAAAGAAGATTGTGTTTAGGTAATCTGTGTTTATACCTGAAGAGTAAAGACATTTTGTTGTATCACCGAGACTCTTCATAAGTGTGTTAGTATGGTTATTAGTGATTCTGTCATAGAATCTACTGGTAAGTTTTTTAGTAATGTCTGTAACAAACGGAATATTATTTATGGCATGCAGTTTTTTCAAGTTAGTATATATATATGGGTGTATTATAAATTATTTTTAGGGATTTATTTTGTATTACTTGGAGCTTGGAAAGGTTAGTATTCGAGGCTTTATTCCATACAGGTGCAGCATAGGTTAATAATGGTAATATGAGCGCGCGATATAATTTTATTTTATTTTGAATTGATAAAGAACTATGGTGATTAAATATTGGGTATCTCAATGTGAGGTGCCCATCTCATTATTTTATCGAACATTACTCCTAAATATTTTATTACTGACTGCCATTTCAGACTCCCTAATCAAATTAAATGCATTGCATTACATACAGGCAATTGGTACGCTGTAGCGTTTAATCATAAGTTACAAATTTAAAGTTCAAACCTAATTTGTATAACCCAACAGTTTCAAAATTAGATTATCACAATATTGATATTCGAAAAATTCTATTGTGCTAATTAATTACTATTTATATTGTAAATATATACATATATAAATATATGTACATTCTAAGTCTCCCTGTTTATATAATTATAAAATTAAATATTGTATTTATATGTAATTACTATACACTAGTGTTGTACTCGTTGAAATTTCAATGGGTGGTTTCAGAAAGTAATTGATACATGATTTAAAATATAGTTATAATACGTATAATAATAATTAACCGGAATCGGGACCGGATCCGGAAACAAAGCGGGGGTCGGGATTGGAATCGGAATCAGAACCGTAATCAAATCTGAACTTGAGCAGAAATTGAAGTCAGAAAAGGACCCAGAATCGGGACCGGAACCAGAACCGTACCCAGAATCGAAACCAGTACCAGATCCGAAATCGGGACTAAAACCGAATCGGAATCAGAAATGGACCGGTACTGGACCCGAAACTCGGACCAAATCAAGACCGGAACCGGAAACACTACTGGGACCGGAACCAGAACTAGGACTAGAATTGATATCGCTACCGGTATTGGAATCGGAACCGAAATTGAAATCGGAACCGGAACCAAAATTGGGACCGGAAACGGAGTCGGAATCAAAATCCAAATTGCAAATTGAAATCCTAATCGAAATCGATTAGGATTACTCTTAATAGTTTTTAATTTATTTTTTTGAAATCTCCATATTTATCGATGCACTCACACACCACATATGTGCATCCTTTCCGTTATTACATATAAATATTATACATATACATATAACAATTATACGTATGTTTGTATATATTATATTATACAAACATATCGTCATTGAAAATGTATCCATAAATGATTTATATTTATAAAATATAATATGTACATATACAAATAGTAATATGCACCCATTTATAAGAGTTCTCTTTTTTTTAAATTTCCATATTAGTGCATTTCTTCTTAATAGTTATCAATATTGGCTGAAATTGCAACGAGCCCAACTACTTACCAATTATTGACACTATTGTGAATATGAAGAAAATATTTCATTATAAAATAAAACATGAATTTGATGAAATTAATTAAATGGAATTTCTGGAATTCTCTAATTAAAAGTGACATTTGCTGACCACGCTCCCCTAACCACCATATTCTCGCATACCATCACCGTGGCCGCTCGTACGATAAACAAATTTTTACGATAACACTAACATAAATGTCTGCATTTTTGTAATGGACGAAATGCCAAAAATGTACTATACATACATGCATATACATATGTATATGTATGTATATTCATAATGCGTACGCATTTTCGTAACAATAAGGCCGCATCGCACGCACTGTATCGATTTCATTCTAAACGCACCGACTAATGAATAGAAGATCACAAGCACGGTATGTCACGACATTGTTGTCGTGCTTAACCTATGGCCGAGTTTAGGCCGTAACGCTTAGCCTCGCGCTCATTACAAAGGTCTCGGCTGATAAATAGAACCTCCCACCCCACCCCACCCCCCTCCCACCACCCGCCCATCCCTTGATGGCTTACAAACTGTTGACATATTGTTATTAGGAAGAAGCTCGTGTATTGGCCTTCGGGGCAGGGGGTAGATTCGCCTCCCACCCTCCCTTCCCCCATCCGCCAACACTATGATTTATGGCTCTAAACGGGTGTAGGGATCCACTGTTTGCCATGGGATGGTGGCCCACCCACTCGTCCTCCCCATCTACTTCCGTGGCGAAACAATACGACGGGACCTTTTCATGACTTTTAGTTCTTGGCCCCCGTGTACTTCGGCAAAGAATTTATTAGTTTCGAAATAGCTCCTCACACAGTCCACTTAACTTCAAAGCTTCGCTCTTGATTGGCGGCGAAAGCTTTGTGTCGACACACGTGTGCTGTTATTATTATTTTTTTTAAATAAAAATGTGTAACGACTTACCAACGAATTTCGTGAAGAGTATGAAAAATATGAGCAGCCTTGTCCAAATGAGGTGTCTTCCAGGGCTCCACAACGCCATGTCGTATTAGTCTTTTACGGACATTGAACCGTCTCCTCTGGTGTACCCTGATCTGGGGCTATGTCACCATAACTGAAACATATATGAAAAATTATAATATCCGGTTTAAAAATATTTAAACAAATTTAAATAATGTAAAAAAGCTTTTAAATAAAACTTTATATAATCGATGTTTTAAAATAAAAATAAAATTGGATTATTTTATTTGCAAGATAAAATAAATTTGATATTTCAAAAACTGGTATAACTCTAATATATTATAATATTAGCTGAACCCGGCATGCGTTGCAATGCCACAAGTACGCTGTCCAACCGTCCGAAATTATATGCGAACCAGACAGTATATGTCGGAGTATTTCATTAGGTAAAAGTCGAGTTAATTCAGGGCACGGCAATACTAGAGTACTCGCAAAGAGCAAACTACAAGCCCTGTCGTGAATTCCGACTTTTATCAAATGTTCTCATTGTAAACAAATAAATACATGTATGTATGTGCATATATATGTACATATATACGTACTTATGAAAGAGCCAAAAGTGGCCGTTGAAGCATTGACGAACCATACACCCCCTGAGTCATAGGATATTCTAGTATATATGTATGTATGTATTTATTTACGCAGAGTATACGAAATAAATCTTTTCTTTGTTGTTTTCCGTTTTGACTCCTCGTTATGTATGTTTATTTAGAACATCGACATTAAAAAGTTCAAGTTATTTATTTATTCGAGAGACCTTTTGATTTAATGAATAAAACATAAGTAAATAGACGAGCAGCAGCCGATGCTCATTAAACATCCAGTACGTAAGACACGAAGAGTATTTAAGGTCAGAAAAATTTCAAAAAAATTGACTAAGAAATTTGGCGTATGCAAATATACCTATACATACATATTATGTATGTATGTAAGTATTTACTCGCTACACAATATATTTCACGGAAAGCTTTTTCGAGATAAGTAAATCTCAATGGCGTTTGTTAATTGCGACGAATATATTAGCTGTCAAGATTTCAGCATTTAAATAATTACTAATATGTCCGCTTGCTCAGTCGGAGAAAAACTTCCATCGCGGTTCCCTTTCATAATCCCCTGCGAGAATGTATGAAAATAAAAATGTGTACATAAATATGAAAATTCATAAAGATAACTGAAAATTCACGTTAAAAAAATTACGTTGTCACCTTTTTTCAAAATTTTATAAATATCCTACATATTTTTTTAGTATTAAAAAAATATTGAAACACGCACAATACACATGTACGAGTATGTACATACATATGTATGTATGTATCTACATTAGGCACTAATGATTAGGGTACATCGAAAACAGCGAATTTTTGAATTTGGAAACAGCTTCGTTTGGGAAAGACGTTCTGTATCATGGTAAATCCGTAAAAAACAATAAAAAAATTCATTTTCTCTGCCGTCCATTTAAGTCTGTGAAAATCGTAAATTTTACAGATTGTGGAAGGTTTTTTTTTAAAATTCAAGTTCTTTATATAAATGGAATCATTTACAAAAAAACCTTTTATGGGATGTTTCGTCACATTGATAACGTATGAGAAACAGATTAAGTAGAAATCTGAAACTTTGTCGCGTGTTAATTAAACGTTTTTTATTTCGTCTACTATTTACAAAACATTAAATTATTATCTTTTACATATTATATTTTTCCACTAATTGATTGTCACCGATTCAGATAAATCAACCTCAGAAACGTATTCAAATAGTTTTCCACTTATGACATACTGAGATATACAGTATGTAAGCATTTTTACTATATACTTTTAAATGGGTGAACATTTTTGTTTTTCGGCCAAATCTTGTCATTAATTTTTGATCTTATTTTATCAAGCCAATTTATTGAAATTTCACCCATATTTATATGTACATACATATGTATATTTATATATATATATATATATATATATATATATATATATATATATATATATATATATATATATATATATATATATATATATATATATATATATATATGTGTATATATGTACATATCTCTTATGACAGTTAAAATATTGAATTTGAACAATTTTTTTTGTTTACAACGAAATTGTTACAATTTGTATCTCTCATAATATTGAAATAAATATAGAAAAGTTTGAAAGATTCTTCTATTATACAACGTGATCGTTACTATTTACGTTATTTAAATATATGCAAAATTATTTGCATATCTCACGTATCTCGAGGAATAAAAGCTATCAACTGAAAAATTTTATCTCTCATAATATTAAAATAAATATACATAGAATAGTTTGAACGACACTTCTTTTATACAACGACATGGTTACTATTTACGTAATTTACGTATTGTGCAAAATTATTTGCATTTCTCATGTCAGCTGACTATTTGTATCTCTCATAATTGAAATAAATACATAATAATTGGCATCGCTGGCGCTTCAATCGTTAACGGCGATATTTAAATCCTACAGCCTTGATTTGTTTTCAGATATCTGAAAATCTGAGAATTTTTACGTGAAAAACTGTATGGAATATATCGACAAGATAGCTGTAGCAATCACATAAATTACGTATATTTCCCCTCAGCCTCCCACGTGTACCACATTTCATCGTACGTACGATCCGCTATCGAAACACGGGCACGTTCATTCACTCCGCACATCTCTTTTTGATATAAAATTCCTTCTGTGAAACACCGCAAAGCAAGTCTGCCTGCATAAATCTATGGATGTATATATGTACATATGTACACATACGTACATATACCATTTACTACCAATGTGTATGCACACACAAACTTTTGCATATCAGATTATATGTATGGATGTACACTCGTGTACTTTCGTTTGAGTGAGCCTGAAACGTGCATATCGCTATTGCCGTCTCGGTTTTATCACTTGAAGTCGTGTGTCATCGTCTCTCTCACTTTGGTCTTTTTTATCTTTTTATTTTAAATGGAGCTTTTTATTTCGCGTCCTGTCGTGGTGTTTGTACATATCTGCTTGCGAGTTTTTATTATGATAACGGGAAAACTGTAATATATGTATATCTATAGGCATACTAGGCAATTAGCCCCTTGTAGTGTTGTAAGTCGAGAATATTCTCGGAGAACGAGTATATTCTCCAAAAGATTATTCACCGAAAATTTTCTTTTTTCTTGGTTATAAAACATCCCTAGAAGGTTTATTAGCTTTTTAGATGATTCTAGGATAGTTTTAGAACGTAATAGGAGTAATAGGACTTTCTAGAATGTCTGAGAGCATTTTGAATGACATTTTTTCATTCTGACGACACTGAGACACTACCACCGTGAACGTTTTCCACGAAATCCTCACAGGAATGCAATGCGAAGCAATAAATTATACATATTTTTATTGCTTTGGTGAATATATTCCAATGAAATTGTTCCAACTTACTGACTTAATCATTTTTTTAAACTTAACACACAAGATAGTAAAATAATATTTTATTCATTTCCTCCCTAATTTTTAACGTTCACATGAATTTATCAATTTACTTTCAAAGTTACAATGAAATTTTTTAACACAGATTTTGTATGAGTTTGGGTATTTTAATTGTTATTTCATATCAGTGTGTACTTTTAAAACACATTACATAATATGAAATCGTAAATTTATTAAGTTTAGAAACGATAAAAATTGATAAATAAACAATGCGAGTTACAATTAACACTAAAATGTCTTAATTTTAAAATGTAAAATTTTTTACTTCCAAGTTTATAAATAAGTTGCTTTGAATTTTTCTCCGAAATCGTTAAATCTTTTAACACAAACTACACAATAGGCGTAACATTTCTGTTGTGTTTCGCCAACTGCTCAAAAGTCACATATATGTACTTACCCTCTGTGCATATGTAATGAAAATTGTTAAAAATTATTATTAATTAGGTTTTTGCATTAGTTAATTAATTTTATTCGTGTCTTCCCTCATCTTACCGTTCACAAGAATTTATCCATTTTTTTAAATTGCAACGGAATAGTATAAAAGCCCTGAAGATGCTCTAAAAATGAATATTCTCGAAGATTCTCGGTTTGGAGAATATTCCTGAGAATATTCTCCAAAAGATTTTAAACCGAGAATTTATCATCACTAGCCCCTGGCATAGATACATATGTACATATACATATGTATGTATAGTACAACTAGCTGGGAAGCCTCCACTGATAAATAAAATAAAATTAAAATAACTACACAACATAAATATAAAGCCGAGGACAAATGTATTGGGTCACTTGAAAAAAGATTTTGAAAATATTTAGGTATTTCAAACAGCCACAACCTGCATTTCATCATACTAATAATTCCTCTATTGTTTAACCCTACTTTTATTTCCTTGGATGATTATAATTTAAAAAAAAAATGAAATTTTGCATTTTACGCAATCAGTGTATCGAGAGAAGTGGTATCGTCGCATTGTTTTTATCGTTTCAGTTTCTTTTTAATTTTTTTAATTTATTTTTTTAAATGAACTTCATTTCAAATGTGTGAATAGTATGTGGCATAGGGGGTTGAGAATGACCGGTCAACGCTAACCTGCAGAATTCGGCCTTGTGTCTGCAACGTAGCCCCGTGCCCCAGTACTCGAGTGCGCTCTAAAAGGGGTGAAGGAGTTAAACATCTGTTTTTACTGTTGAATTCGAACAGACGGGAACCGAGCAACCACCAAGCTTTTCCCGACAAACTTTTGATCGTATTTGTACAAATGTACGACCCATATGGGTTCCAAATGAAAATTACATTCAAATTTGAATAATTTTCTTATTGCACGATTTTCTTTAAAATAAAATACAGCTAGAATAGTATAAATAATTTTTATGTTTTAAATTTTTAAATAAACAGTATGTATCTGGAACGTTATTAATATTACATTCAGAAAGTGGTTCTTTTGACATTTTTTTTTTGAAATACATAAACGATGCATACATCTGCCCGTTCGGCAATTTTAGTTCGGTATTCTAATAAAAATAATAATATCGGAGAAGAATTTATCAAGTTATCATCATTAGCAACGAAAACGATTTTAAGAAATATCAAAAATTTCTTCAATATCCAGACATTGTGTAGTTCGATACTCTAAACCTGGAGATTTTTGAGTAGCTGAATCTGGACGACATGGAAATGAAATAAATTGATTTCCAATCCAGTTCTATTTGAAAACAAAAGTTTTTAACTTAAGTTTAAATTTTTAAAAATTTTCACCACCTCTGTACGTCATAATTTACCGTCATTTGTATTCAATAATTTTTTGGTTTTGTCTTTCGTTATAGGTTTTGAAGTTTTGTGTGTGGTAACATAGTAATAGTAATTCATTGTAATACAGTTGTAGCGAGTAGCCAGCCTTCTGTCAATTTGACAGTTCTCTTGTACCAACCACTGATGCATTGATAAGAGTGGCACAGACAAAACAAGTCGTAATAAATGCGATCAGAAATTGTTTCAATTATGATAATTAATTATAACGAATGGACTTAATGTATTTATATTTAAGTATACACCTAAGCTTTACAATTTATTATTTACAGTTCAATCGTTACAGTTTTTCGGAAAATTATCCACATATGTATGAATGTACACATGTACAGTTATCTAATTCACGTTATTTTTTTTCTTTTACCGGTAAAAACCATTAAGCCGGTAATGGGAGAAATTATTTAGCGTTTATCGTTAAATGAAATTTGATACGATGGTACTTATATTTCATCCTAGTGCTACGAGTCTTCGCTAAATCTCATCCTTGAGATTTGATTAATTGAAGTATTGTTAGCGCTGTGGTTAATAATTTGGCTTATTAATAAACTCAATTTATCCCCTCCACCCCTAGGAAAATTTCCACCCCACTCGCCGTTAATTTCGTTATAATTACAAGCGGGCTTATTAATTTTAATAAGCGGCCGTCACCACTTAATCTAAACTGGGCAAACACGGAATGTTCAAACAATTTACACGTTCATTTATTGTCTTACCGTTGCGTTGCGTAGAAGATTCATTTTGATAGTGTATATAAGTATACAATGTTCTCATATATGAATGTATATTTGTCAAACTATAATTATCTATCACGTTGCGTCGGGGTGTAATGTCGTTTGATTGCGTTCAATATTAAACGAGCGCCGAAATAATATTATTATTGCGTGTGCGTGTGTACATATTACATAATTCCATTGCAAGGGCTCTAAGCATTGAGCTCACGACTGTGCTCTTTTACGACGTTCAAAATGGTCCACGGTAACACCGCAATGCATAACAATTTTCTCAGGTACGAACATACATATATACATACACAGAATGGCGCTATTATATGTATGCAATGTTAAAGATCTTCTCTCAAAAATATATTTGCGACGAATTCTCCAGGTCTTTTGGACACGTGGTTAGAAGAGAAGACAGTAGCCTGGAAAAGCTTGCTGTGGCTGGTGTTGTAGAGGGGAAGAGAGGAATAGAAAGATCTCCTATACGGTGGACTGATCATATCATGTCGGCTAATTATAGTTGACTTGTGGTCAGCTAGCTATAGTTGACGGCTAGTTATAGTCAGTGGTGTAGTCGGGCTAGGTCAGGTCTTGTCGCCGCCCTGGTACTTCTTTTTGAGCAAGGTCGTCGCCCTGGCACTTTGATTGATATGAAAATTGTTTTTCAAGTACAATAAAAAAATATTTTGGGTAATATGTAATATAAAATTTTGTATACCAAAAATTGTGAGCAGACTCTCGTTCTAATATTTTGCGAGGTATGGCCCCCGATAGAGATTGAAATTGTTTCCTCTTACTCGATAGTGAAATATAGTCTTCATAGACATATTAAAAATTCGAAAATTTTAGAGAGGGTGATAGCCAAGTGCTTTCAAAGAGTTCGTATCCTTGTTTATTTCACTTTCCGCCCCCCACTCGTTTTGTCAGATTTTAATTGTGTAAGTGCCTATAACTTTATCTTTTTCACACTGGATCTACTTAAAAACTTGATTAGGATGATGAAGATGCAGTCAATAACCCCAATAAATATTTAATTCTATTTAATTAATTAACGTTACACGATGAACTTAAGAGAGATGTGTAGAACTGTTTAACTGTTTAACCTATTAACTAGTTAACTTTCAACTACACTGTTTTTTAAGAGCTTACGATTACATATGCCGCTTGATGTATTGACCGTCATTTGCGGAGTCGCTGTTTTGACTGACTAGCGCTATATCGGCAAGGGATGCAAAACAGTATGTTTCATTATCAAATTTTGTTTTATACTTCGTATATTCCTCAAATACATAGATACAGTCGTGGGTTGATCACATCAGAATTTTTTACATGTAATAGATATGATAAACTATACAAACTAGTATTTTTAATTTTTTTTTTCGAATATTCGAATACTTCGTAATTTAATATTTTATATTGGAATAGTTGAACTCGAAAAATATTTAGGAGCCAACTCAATAACTTATCTGTACTGAGAGAACTCGCCATGTAATCGGCGGATCTGTTCGGTGCGTCATTAAGAGTCGGCTGGTCTTACGCGCTGCGTCTTTCACTCCGATCTCAGAAAAGCCTGTTCACTTCATTTTATAATATCAATATTCATTTATAGTCCATTTTCAGTTCCAAAAACACTATTTCAGTTTGGCTTAATTAAAAAATTGTTATCATCAATTTTAATTTGATATGTCGAAAACCTCGGAAAAATTAAATGTTTAAGTACTGTAAAAAGGAAAACATTAAGAATCTTGAATTAAAGAAAAATGGACTTGTACCACTTTCAAATATTACAGCTCATATAATTCATAAATATATTATACATAAATTAAAATCAATATTCATGATTTCAGTTATACGATACGCGTTTCCCCATTTTGTACCTGTATAATGTAGTGTAACTTCGTTAAGATTGTTTCAGAAATATTCGCAACCTCACCAAGCGCGAAAAATGTATGCAAATTGGCGTTGAAATGTAAAAATGGCAGCAAAAATAAACGAACTAACAGCTCGTTAACCTATCGGTGGAATAATTCATGTGTGTAACAGCTACGCGACATCCCTGCAAATGTTCCCGATGAAAGTTGTTTGATGTGAGCACCCCCTGGCGGACAATTTAAATAAAAGTATCGTGACCTCCACCCACTTTCCACCCACCTTCACATCTCCCCCTCAAATGCACCCTCATCTAGTACCAGCCTCCAATTTTTTCACAATTTCTCTCTCACTCTTTCTCTTTCATTTCACACACTCGCAATGGAAATACTTAAAATAAATGTGATGCGAATTAAAAAAATTCGGGTGTGACCAACCCATAACTTTATGTATCTATGTATTTGAGGAATATAACAAGGTTACAAAAAAAAAAACGATATTGAACCAGACAAATTATGAAATACTAATAACTATGACAGCAATTTCGATACAAATTGAGCGCAAATGTATGGAAACTTGCACAAGACAAAAGTTCTACTTCCGGTTTTCAGATTTTATTCAATTTTTTTTTATTACTTAAAATAACTATCAATATTATACTCGTTGAATATCAAGAAAATAAAAATGATTTAAGAGGTCAAAATAAAATAATGAAATATTGTTTTAAAAAAAAATACTACTTCCGGTTTTCGAATTCTGACCAAAACCTTATCAACTCTAAATTAGTACATAAATAATACAAATATAAAATTTCAGCTTGATACGTTCAGGGGTGTGGACAGGATCCAGGCGACAACATTTTTGACCTTTCTAAGAGGAGAAAATCTCACTTCCGGTTAATTAAATTTGGTGATTTTATTTTTTATTTTTACTCAAAATTACTATTTTTACTATACACAATAAATACTAAGCAGCTTTAAATAATTTAAAAGGTCAAAATAAAATAATGAAATATTGTTTTTAAAAGAAATACTACTTCCGGGTTACAAATTCTGACCAAAACCCTACCAGCTCTAAGTTAGTACATAAAGAATATAAATATAAATGTTCAGCTTAATACTTTCAGGGGTGCGGGCAGGATCCAGGCGACAACATTTTTGACCTTTCTAAGAGGAGAAAATCCCACTTCAGGTTTATTAAATTTAATGATTTTTTTTTTCATAAAATTGACATAAGAATTATATTTGAATTTTTTTGTAAAGATCACACATGTTTAAGGGGTCGAAAAAAATAGTGGAAGAGAAATCGAACAAGAGTAAACTGCCACTTCCGGTCGACGGATGTTTACCAAATTTTATACATAACTTGGTATTAAGCTTAAATTGATAGATATGAAATTTCAGTTTTATAAACTAAAAGGTTTTTGAGAAAAACATAAGAAACCTCGATTCTCTAGAGTAAAAGTACTACTTACGGTTCAGATAAAAATAGTTAAAAATAAGTAATTAAAAAACCTTTTTTTACCAAGTGTTATAGAAATTACTATAATACTGAATTATAATTATTTACAAATTAATTTAATTATTATTTATAATCATTTGCATTGTTGAGTAATATGTCATTTAAATGACTTTAAAGGCACTTTAAAATCTCAATATGTAGTATTTCTATTAATCATAGTCATCAAGTCCAGTTGCAAAGATGTTTGAATCTTAAAATTGTATATATGCATCTACGGAACGAGAGTTATGTATACTCATTTATGTATTATGTATACTCATTTATGCCGGATGGAATTATGTATATGGAATTATGTATACTCATTTATGCCGAGAAATTATGGAATTATGTATACTCATTTATGCCGGGAATCTTACAGTTTAGAATAGTTTATTAATACTAAGATTACTTTAATGATAAAATTGAAGTTGTAATCATATCTAATCTATAATTTGGAAAGAGACTTTGTATGTAAATATCCTTGGTCGTCGTCGTCGTCGTCTTCGTCGTCTTCGTCGTCTTCGTCCGTAGATCGGTGACGTCATCGAACACGTGATTCGATTTTTTTTTTTTTTCGATCCATGGGCGCCGATTTTTTTTTTCGTTTCAATGGATTCACCCCCGCGGGGGCGCAAGGCGAGTAGCTTCATGGGGCCCCGCCAGGGGCGCCACAAGGGGCGCAGCCCCGTGGGGCCCCAGCCTCATGGGGCGCAGCCCCATGGGGCTCAAAAGGGGGCGCCACAAGGGGCGCAGCCCCGTGGGGCCCCGAAGGGGGCCCGGGGGGCCCAGCCTCATGGGGCGCAGCCCCATGGGGCTCAAAAGGGGGCGCCACGAGGGGCGCAGCCCCGTGGGGCCCCGGGGGGGCCCAGCCTCATGGGGCGCCACAAGGGGCGCAGCCCCGTGGGGCCCAGCCTCATGGGGCGCAGCCCCATGGGGCTCAAAAGGGGGCGCCACAAGGGACGCAGCCCCGTGGGGCCCCAGCCTCATGGGGCGCAGCCCCATGGGGCTCAAAAGGGAGCGCCACAAGGGGCGCAGCCCCGTGGGGCCCCGGGGGGGCCCAGCCTCATGGGGCGCAGCCCCATGGGGCTCAAAAGGGGGCGCCACATGGGGCGCAGCCCCGTGGGGCCCAGCCTCATGGGGCGCAGCCCCATGGGGCTCAAAAGGGGGCGCCACAAGGGGCGCAGCCCCGTGGGGCCCCGAATGGGGGCCCGGGGGGCCCAGCCTCATGGGGCGCAGCCCCATGGGGCTCAAAAGGGGGCGCCACAAGGGGCGCAGCCCCGTGGGGCTCCGAAGGGGGCCCGGGGGGCCCAGCCTCATGGGGCGCAAGACGGCAATTAATCATGGGGGCGCGGAGGGGCGAAGCCCTAAAAGGCAACTGATCATGAGGGCGAAGCCTTAGACGGCATTTAATCATGGGGGCGCGGAGGGGCGAAGCCCTAAAAGGCATTAACTAAGGGGGGCGAAGCCCTAAACGGCAATAAATCTTGGGGGCGCGGGGGGCGAAGCCCTAAAAGGCAATAACTAAGGGGGGCGAAGCCCTAGACGGCATTTAATCATGGGGGCGTGGAGGGGCGAAGCCCTAAAAGGCAACTGATCATGGGGGCGAAGCCCTAGACGGCAATTAACCATGGGGACTTGGAGGGGCGAAGCCCTAAAAGGCAACTGATCATGGGGGCGAAGCCCTAGACGGCAATTAACCTTGGGGACGTGGAGGGGCGAAGCCCCAAAAGGCATTAACTAAGGGGGGCGAAGCCCTAAACGACAATTAATCTTGGGGGCGTGGGGGGCGAAGCCCTAAAAGGCAACTGATCATGGGGGCGAAGCCTTAGACGGCATTTAATCATGGGGGCGCGGAGGGGCGAAGCCCTTAAAGGCATTAGCTAAGGGGGGCGAAGCCCTAAACGGCAATTAATCTTGGGGGCGCGAGGGGCGAAGCCCTAAAAGGCAACTGATCATGGGGGCGAAGCCCTAGACGGCATTTAATCATGGGGGCGTGGAGGGGCGAAGCCCTAAAAGGCAACTGATAATGGGGGCGAAGCCCTAGACGGCAATTAATCATGGGGGCGTGGAGGGGCGAAGCCCTAAAAGGCAACTGATCATGGGGGCGAAGCCCTAGACGGCAATTAACCATGGGGACTTGGAGGGGCGAAGCCCTAAAAGGCAACTGATCATGGGGGCGAAGCCCTAGACGGCAATTAACCTTGGGGACGTGGAGGGGCGAAGCCCCAAAAGGCATTAACTAAGGGGGGCGAAGCCCTAAACGACAATTAATCTTGGGGGCGTGGGGGGCGAAGCCCTAAAAGGCAACTGATCATGGGGGCGAAGCCTTAGACGGCATTTAATCATGGGGGCGCGGAGGGGCGAAGCCCTTAAAGGCATTAGCTAAGGGGGGCGAAGCCCTAAACGGCAATTAATCTTGGGGGCGCGGGGGGCGAAGCCCAAAAAGGCAACTGATCATGGGGGCGAAGCCTTAGACGGCATTTAATCATGGGGGCGCGGAGGGGCGAAGCCCTAAAAGGCATTAACTAAGGGGGGCGAAGCCCTAAACGGCAATTAATCTTGGGGGCGCGGGGGGCGAAGCCCTAAAAGGCAACTGATCATGGGGGCGAAGCCTTAGACGGCATTTAATCATGGGGGCGCGGAGGGGCGAAGCCCTAAAAGGCATTAACTAAGGGGGGCGAAGCCCTAAACGGCAATTAATCTTGGGGGCGCGGGGGGCGAAGCCCTAAAAGGCAACTGATCATGGGGGCGAAGCCTTAGACGGCATTTAATCATGGGGGCGCGGAGGGGCGAAGCCCTAAAAGGCATTAACTAAGGGGGGCGAAGCCCTAAACGGCAATTAATCTTGGGGGCGCGGGGGGCGAAGCCCTAAAAGGCATTAACTAAGGGGGGCGAAGCCCTAGACGGCATTTAATCATGGGGGTGCGGAGGGGCGAAGCCCTAAAAGGCATTAACTAAGGGGGGCGAAGCCCTAAACGGCAATTGCTCATGGGGCGTGGAGGGGCGAAGCCCTAGAAGGCAAAGGCTCAGGGGGGCGCCGAGGGCGAAGCCCTAGAAGGCAAAAAAAAATTTTGATTTTTTTTTTTTGATTTTTTAAAAATTTTTTTTTTAATTTTTTTATTATTTTTTTTAATTTTTTTTTTAATTTTTTTTTTTGATTTTTTTTTTATTTTTTTTTTATTTTTTTTTTTAATTTTTAAATTTTTTTTTAATTTTTTTTTTTTTTTAATTAAATTAGCTTAGTCATGTTTAAGCGGTTTATATTATAAACACTGAGCGAAGCCGGGTAATACAGCTAGTTTACAATAAAATTGTAATGTAATCCATACAGTTAAGAATAGTTTATCAATGTATGATTGTCCATAAATGAGTTTATGTATTTACAGAAATGAACTTTTCAATCATCAGATAAATTAAATCAGCTGATAACTAAAAATAATTGTATGTGATGTATGTATGTAAGCTTATTGTAAATCATATTAACAATTAGATACAATATAACTTCTTATTGAATACTTATCTCGCAGATAAAACTCCGTGAAGAGATATATTTTTAGCCGTGAAATGTCAGATTTGACATATTTGGCCATAAAACAATATATATCGTGTATTACATTACATGAAGCTAGACGCCAAATTTGAAATTTATATATACATATGAGAGTTAAAACTATAAATATTTAAATATTAGAGATAACGAGAACCTATAGAGCAAATTTTATAAAATATAGAGTGAATTATAGGCGATATAAAACAATTAAAATCTGTAATGGGCATATCAAGGCGAAAAGGTTAGAAGACAGTATAACGTGGTTGACGTCGGCGTTGTAGACGTCAGGCAACTCGATGAGCTCGAAATTTGAAACCCGTTGTATACGATATTGTATCTCCAACGTAATGGCAGACGATACATTAACGTATATTGATGACCAAAATGAGCAATATGGCAAAGTATGAAAACGATCGGATAAGAGATATAAAAAATGACCACTAACACGAAAGCCATGTGAAACGTAGAGGAGGTAAGTAATAAAATTATAAAAATTATTATTTCTAGTACACGTAAAAAAATTCGGTCTGATTTAGTTAGTAGTTTGGGAGAAAATCGAATTCAAAAACTTAAAAAAAGAGGACACCTATAAGGGAAGGTACCATTTCCGGTCAACTTAAAAATTTGAAAAAAAATTTCGTCATGTATATAAGAATTTCAGTGCTCGATACCAAGTTTTGGTTCGATAGGACTAACGGTGTTCAAATAATTCCCAAAATACACAGACACACACACACACACATTATATCTAGATCATGAAAACGTGATCAGTAATCGATTCTGAGTTCGAATCAGTCAAAATCTCGAATTTTCGCATGATCACAAAACTTCATTTATTGTTACTACGTACATAGATAAAGTAAAAACACGGATTATATGTACATAAATTTTTATGCAATTGCAAATAACTACGTTTATTCAGCTAATTAATAAATTCGATTTCTAACGGTTGATATTTCCGGATTCAAGTTATCGTGACCCTTATTTACGTACATACATACATATATGCATGTTTACTCATAGTGTTTATTTATCCACTAGATTCCGCGTTTTCACCTCAAAAACCAGCCCTCTGCCTTTCGCTGAAAGGGGTGGGGGGAAGATGGGAGGAAAAGAGGGTTGAAGTTTCAACCCCAACCGTGCCGGTGCCACTTCGCGGCGAGATATTATCTCTATCCGGGCCAGACACGTCCGGAACATAACGGCTCCGGAACGGATAATTAATAAGCGGATAAAAATAAAACTCGCTGCGGGATACGTAAGTGAAACGCGCGGCGAAACCTTTTGGCTGCGATGGCCGTCTCCGATAGTCGGGAATTAACGCCGCAATTATGTGGCGTGACTGCAATCGGACATTTCCTCTCGAAGAGAGAGAGCACGTAAACATGTCAGATCGGTGGAGATTGTGAGCCTACGTCGACGACCGACCTCTGACTGATCGGTTTTAACCCCTTCACCGTGTAATCGCACAATACGTCTGCCGTTTCCAATCTTATACCGTGCCACGTCGAGAAGAACGTAAAACCGGTGATTAATGTTTGAGGTTGACTGCAGACAAATCTATGTATGTATGCATTTATTTATTTATTTATTTTACATATTTACCAGGAAGGCCTTACAGGTAAACCCCAATGCACCTTCCTAGTCAATTACAAACAATGCAGCATTTTTTTTATTACAAGTCGTTGAATTACGAGACACTGAAAAACTCTTAAATTAACGAGACATCTATGAATTGTACATAAATTATATTGTACATTAATCATAATCAAATAGTGGTGACATAGTAGGTTGGAAGGATTTTTAGCCTATTTTAAACGGAAACCGTTTCAACAATGAAATCAGAGAAAATTGGCAAAATCTGATAGGAAACGATCAACCTGGAGCACAAATATCCAAGTCTGACCAGCAGCACTACAGATGTACTCAGAAAAATTCTTATCAATCGAAGTCAGCTCATGGGATCGAACCCGGCGCCTCTCGGTGTTAAGCAGAAGCTTAACGAGCGAGCTATGCTGCTGACTGGCTGTATGTACATATGTATGTACATACATAAACGTAAAATGTTAAACCATGAAGTAAAAAAAAGAAAAACAACTTCTAAATCACTCCTTCAAATTCAAATTCATCCCTTCAATAGACAAACCCATTTTACATAGTTGATAAAAGTGAGAAAGTAAAATGAGTTATATGTATGTATGTAGGTAATTGGAATATATCGCAGCGATAGCGAACTTCGAATCCAATTTATTGTTTAAATCAATATTCAATATTCAAAATATACATATGAAGATTGAATTACCAATATAGAGTGATTCACTTGAACAGCGGCTCATAATCTTTTTTGACTCTCGTATCCCTTTGCAGCCCATTTAGCTTAACTGGACCCCCCCCCCCCCCCTCTAATTCAATTGTTGCATGTATATGCTCTGTTTGAAGGCCTGTGAAAAATTTGGATGTGGCCAACCCATGACTTTATCTATGTAAAATGTATATTTAAAAGAAAGTCACAAAAGAAAATTTGATAATTAAACATACATATGTACATACACGTTCACTAGAGTCTCCAATTACTCGACATCATCAATTTCTACAGTATCGAGTAGTAAAATCTTAAAATACTCGACTATCTCGATTATACTCGAGAATTTACCAAATTTTAGCAAAATAGCTATTAATCATGATATTTCAAATGATTTATCAGCCCAGTAGTTGTCGACCCTTTGCATCCAATGCATTTACCACATTTATTACATGAATTGTGCTGCTTTCTTAAAAAATAAGCCCAAACTTCTGATCGCTTAGACATGGCTAAAATATTTTACACTAATTACACTGTTCGACAAATGACGACATTTTTTTTGGTTCAGAGACGAGATATGACTTTTCTTATAGATTTATACCTAGTGAACACAAATCTGGTAATGAAAAATGTTGATTGGCCCGAGATTCGGAGATGTATGTGTTTTTTAAATCGCGCGATCTTTCTATATTTTGGTGTTGTTCGGTTGATGTCTCAAAATCTGTCAATTTCCTGTTCAAAATGAATATTGGAATCTATTGTCGGGTATTTTATCTTTCATGTGTAGTATTTTTCAGCTTTCAAATCTCTCTAAGTAGTCGTCCAGTTCAAATCAAAAGTCAAAAGTATGTATTTTCACTTGGGATTTTTTTCTACTGTTAATACTATTTGTTAAAAAATTAATTGTATGTAGGTATTTTAAAAAAAATAAAAAATCACAATCATTAGAAAAAACATGTGACTATTGATTCCAATACTCATTTTGAGCACATCAATACAAGATTTTGAGTTAAAGACTGCAAAAGCCAAAAAAACTATAAAAACGCGCGTTTTTTAAACGCTCATATCTCATAAACGATCACTAATCAACCAAAATCATTATAATATTCTAATTTAGTGGGTCAAACTTAGTAAAGATCGGTTATTCTCCGCTCTGGTAACTCAAAAACGTGATTTTTTGTTGCTCAGTGTTATCATTTAGCTAATCATTTCAAATAAAATTTTTATTTCTCTCAATTAATATTAATTATTGAGTCCAGGCCACCACACGCAAAACACAGAAATTGCCACATTCCTCTTTTAATCGTAACGACTCGTAAATAACTGATTTTACTTTGAATGCCATTAAAAATATACACATGTTTTGGTTTATAATTTATTTTGACGGATCGTTACAAACAATTTCATAGTTCTACAACAGCTTACAATAATTAGTTCATTCTGCATTCATTAGTCGGCAAACCCAAAATGTATTTTTAAATATTTCATATTGTTTGTTATCATTGAAGTTCGGAGGACACAAAGACATAAAATAAATTTCTCCGTATGCTCCGGAACCTGAGAGTAACCGCTTTAAACTCCGCCTCGGGCATAAGCGCTGCGAGCAAAAGGTTATTAAATAAATGTTTTCTTATTGACATATTTCAAAATTTTTGATTTGCGATTAATTTTCGAAATACTCGATTATCAAATACTTAAAAAAAAATGGACGATTATACTCGAGTACTTGAATTGGAGTCTCTAACGTTCAAACAAAACGGTTATGAGAGCATTTTCGATACAAATTGAGCGCAAAATGCAGGGAAACTTACACAAGACAACAATTATTCTACTTTCGGTTGTCGGATTTTGTTAAAAAAAATTATTACTTAAAATCATTATAAATATTATATAAATTAAGTATATAAACAATAAAAATAGTTTGAAAGGCCTAAATAAAATAATGAAATATTGTTTTAAAAAAATTACTACTTCCGGTTTACGTTTTTACAAAAAGAATACAAATATAAATTTTCAGCTTGATAAGTTCAGGGGTGGTCATAAAATTTTTGCCTTTTCTTAGAGGAAAAATCTCGCTATTGGTTTATTTAATTTAATGATTTTTACTTTATCTACGTACGTACATAGTTTTAATACATGAAGTTTTGTGATCATGCGAAAATTCAAACTCAAGATTTAGACTGATTCGAACTCAAAATCGATCACTGATCACGTTTTTATGATCTAGAAAAAATATGTGTGTGTGTGTGTGTGTATTTTGGAGATATTTTTAACACCGTTAGTCCTATCGAACTGAAACTTAGTATCGGTTACTGAAATTCTTATCGACACGACGCAAATTTTTTTCAAATTTTTAAGTTGACCGGAAATGGTACCTCGCCTTATAGGTGTCCTCTTTTTTTTAAGTTTTTGAATTCAATTATCTCCCGTGACAATAACTGAATCAGACTGAATTTTTTTAAATATGATAGAAATAATAATTTTTATAACCTCATATTTTTTAAATATTTCTATCTGAACCGAAAGTAGTACTTTTACTTTAGAGAATCGAAGTTTTTTATGTTTTTCTCGGAAACCTTTTGGTTTATTGAACTGAAATTTCATATCTAGAAGTTTAAGTTTAATACCAAGTTAATTATAAAATTTAGTTAGCATCCGTCAACTGGAAGTGGCAGTTTACTCTTGGCAGTTTACTCTTGATTTTTCTTCCACTATTTTTTTGACCCCTTAAACACGTGTGTTCGTCACAAAAAAATTCAAGTATAATTCTTGTATCAATGTGATGAAAATAAAAAAAAATATTATATTTTATAAACCGGAAGTGGGATTTTTTTCACTTAGAAAGGTTGGAAATGTTGTGCCCACTACTCTGTCCACACCCCTGAACGTATTAAGCTGAAAGTTTATATTTCTATCCTTTATGTACTAAATTAGAGCTGGTAGGGTTTTGGTCAGAATTTGTAAACCGGAAGTAGTATTTTTTTTTAAAACAATATTTCATTATTTTATTTTGACCTTTTAAATTGTTTTAAGCTTCTTTATATTTATTGTGTATAATAAAAATAGTGATTTTAAGTAAAAATAAAAAAAAAATACTTAATTTAATGAACCGGAAGTGGGATAGTTTTCCTCGTAGAAAGGTCAAAAATGTTGTGCCCACTACTCTGTCAACACCCCTGAACGTATTAAGCTGAAAATTTATATTTCTATCCTTTATGTACTAACTTAGAGCTGGTAGGGTTTTGGTCAGAATTTGTAAACCGAAAGTAGTATTTTTTTTTAAAACAATATTTCATTATTTTATTTTGACCTTTAAAATTATTTTTATTTTCTTGATATTTAATGAGTATAATACTGATAGTGATTTTTAGTAATAAAAAAAATTTGAACAAAATCTGACAACTGGAAGTAGAACTTTTGTTTTGTGCTAGTTTCCATACATTTGCGCTCAATTTGTATCGCTATCATAGTCATCAGTTCAATATCGAATTTTGTTTTGTAACCATGTTATGTTCCTCAAATACATAGATAAAGTCATGGGTTGGTCACACCCGAATTTTTTTTTATTACTAGCCTCTTATTATTACAAATCAAGTTAGTAATGTAATTCGCTGCACTAGAATGTATGCAGATCTGAGACACAGTTTCCTTTTCTTTGTCTCTTTCTGTGGTTTGGGTCAAATTGAGTTGATGACTGATATTCTAAAAATTCATTGCGCTAAATCTGTTTTATTCATAAATAAAAAGTACATAACATTTAAATATTCAAGTTAAATTTAGAGCTAATGTTTGACATCAGTTTACTATCCCTCTATAATAGCACGAAATTAAGTTATTAACAGTAATTTATATCAGAGCACATTATTAATTTTTCAAAATAGCGTCAAAATTTTTTAAGCAATACAATGTACAAAATTTGTACAGGTTTCATTTGAAATAACATAACACAGATAAAGAAATAGCCAAAGAAATATATAGTTAAATGACAATTAGTTGAAACGATTTATGAAATGATTTTTACATAGAAAATTTTTAGTAAAATTAATTATTTTGCATAATTTGCATTTTCAAATGTTACTTTAATCTTTTTGATTATGTATGTACATATGTAATTTTATAGTAAATTTATATATGTATGTATTATTATAGCATTGCATCGAGTTTAATCAATATCCTATTTCAAATCCACATGTTAATAATGCAAAGTGGTATCTAATATTAGACTCGCATCTATTTCGTCCTATTATTTCAATTTACAAAATGCCGTACTTTCCACCTTTGTCTTTTATAAATGTAAGCAGATTTTAGAGCTATTTAAGTATGATATCATAACATATGTATGATAGTACGTACATATGCATGCATATATGTGTTCATGCAGAAAAAAAATACAGTTCTTAGAAATTTCATCAAATTTTGAAAATGAATTGAAGATTTTTTGCAGTATACTGGAAAAGAGATTCCGAGTAAGGCTCGCAGATAGAAAACATTCACGTAAAATTTCGCCGAATTCGCCGCCCCTTATGCCCCCTCATAACCATAAAAACATTTTAAAAGCGCATTAATATAAATTAAAATCGTAAAACTAGGAGCAAGCAATTCCCGCAAGTTTTTTTTATTTGAACGTTCATACTTAAATAAAAAAAAAATAACACAGAAAAAGCTCTGTGTCTCACCCCAATGTTTGGAGCAAGTTGATAATTGATGTGAGGTTGTGCTTTCGTATAAGAAGGGCTGTGGTGATATCAATATTTAAATAATACGAGGTTTGTAAAAGATGGATATTTGGTCACCCTCACGATCTGGCCTAAATATTATTTCTATATTGTATGTACATATCAGTGGCGTCCTGTCATTGGCCTAAAGCAGTGTTGGTGAACCTTTTTGAGAAGTGGATTAAATTTAGTTAATTATTTTTTTTAGAACTAGCCCGTGGGTCACTAAGTCAGTGAAGTCATTTGAAGGGGGGGGGGGGGGTAAAAAGAATACTAATAAATTTTGAAATCCAAAGATTTTTCAATTTACTCGTCTCATCAAGCGTATATGGAATTTTCACTGATAATATTTTGATTTGTGTCTATTAAACATAATTTCGATTTTTTTCGTAATTTCGTAAACGTAATTTCGATGTATGTACGTAGTAAAACTACATTAAGTTTTGTGATTATGCGAAAATTCTAGCTCGAGATTTTGACTGCTTCGAACTCAGAATCGATCACAAGTCACATACGTAAATACATACATATTTATGTGCATAAAACAAATTGTTCGTGATGAAATATTTATATTTAATTTTCTGTATAAATACATTTGAACAATATTGAAGCTTTTCATGAGATAGTATAATTATATTATATATCTATGTACATGTTCATAGAAAATTGTAAGTATCTAACATATTCAATGAGTTATAAAAGGGAATAAAATAATCAATTGTTTAAGATGAGGCGGCAAAGCCTATCGGCTTTGCCGCCTCCTCCAAGTATATTAAATAAATAAATAAGATAAACGTCATTAAATTAATAATTCAATTTTAATATATAATATATATGTATTTTAACAATAGATTAGGATCTACTTGGCGAGATTTTAAAACCCTCAATGACGCATATTACCTCTGCTTATTATTATTTCGGTTGCAAAAATTATGCGTTTTCGATTTTCTGTTGTAGTACAAGCTCCATAAGAGCAATTCCCACGATGAAAGGTCTAAAACAGAGAATGAAAAACAGGAAACGCAATGCAGACGCGTCTCGGACAAGCGAGATAAAGGACATAACATTTAACTGACGACAATAAAAGTTGAATGCTAAGTGAACGCAGGCCGCCGGACCTCCACTCCTTCGGCGGCCGTAAACGAGGCCGTAAAGCCTTCTTTTCCGGATAACCGGGGCAGCAGGGGTGAAATTGCTCACAGTTTGAGGAGCTTCGGCGACAGGACTGTATGTATGTATACACATACAAACATATATGTAAGTATGTATGTATGTATGTGTATACGTATCCACCGAACCGGCAACTAAAGTAATGAATGAAAACAACGGGGACACTGCGCCGGAACGAACATTACCGCAGTTCCGCTCGGTTTTCACTTAAGATAATATTACAACCCCTTCGCGGTGCATATACATACGCATTAAATGTACCGTTGCTTTTTAATATCTATTTATGTAACGTTTTTTATTGCCGTTTTTTATCGCCGACGTAAGGCTTTTTTATTTTGACTTTTTTGTGCGTTGAATTCGCTCGCGTTTATGTATACAAAGCGGTACTTTCGCAGCGTAACATACGCCGTGTTTATTGCCAAGCAGGTCCAGTAGTTCAATCCCACACGGAAAAGTTCCGTTGGGCGGGCTTTAAATGTACGTATGTATAGGAAACGAACAAATGCACGTTGGATTTTAATTTATGGCCTTTCACTGTTACATATCTTACATATTGCGTATTATTAAAAATTGCGCCTTTTATTTGCTAGTGCAAATCGAAATATTAAATTGAATTATGTGTATAGTTAGCCCTTCCCAATCAAAATCAATTTATTGATATATCTAAAAGCGTGAAAAAATTCTCACTATGTACTGAAATTTATTTGAGAAAGACAATTATTATTCATAAATATTAAAAATTGGTCAGATTTTGGATTTTTTATGTGTACATGTATGTATACATATGTATAAGATCAAACAAATTGAATAAATAATCGCTTAAAATATATTTCTACTACTACATATAATTAAACATGTACATATAATTAAACATCTACATATATAATTATATATATAACATCTACATCTATATATAACATCTACATCTACATATATAATATAATTAAACATCTACATATATAATTAAACATCTACATATAATTAAACATGTAGACTAATTAATATTCTATGAAACTAGTATTTTAATGTATCATATTTATTTTATGTAATAATTTCATATGTAATTTATTAATAATAAAAACATATAAAAAAGTTTAATATTGTGTATATGATATATTATAATATTTGTTGTATAGTGCAATAATTGCTGTCGAAAATATAAATAACATTATGTGATACTATTTTAATAGTATTACAGAATGTAGTATATTATATTTTTGCATTTTATATTATGATCATTCATAATTCTATTTAATGCATTAATACATACATTTAATATTTTTTTTCGAATCGAATTGTATTTATATAAAAAAAAACCCGAGTTGCACGTGCTAATTTTCTCAAACATGAATCACACAAAGCGAATTTATTTCACCCAAAGAAAACTTACGTGCCGCGTTGAGTAGTGATATAAATCTTTTCGTTAATGTTTTCCCGTGAACCGAAAACGGTTTATGTATGAAAACATTAATTAACGAATACACATTAAACATCGCCACTCATGAATTAAATTAATGAATCGGATCTTATTTATTTTGAGTTTGCACCTAGGCGAAGGGTAGAAATATGTCTATATTTTTTTATTATGTTTATTTTTTTTAATTTATTTTAAATAAAATATTTATGTAATTATATATTTTTTAAATCTATCAATGAAGTACACATATTTAAAATTTATAAAATGTAAACCTGTACAAATGTGGCCTGTCTGATTTTTTTAGTAGTGCATTTATGAGAATGAGAGCATCGCTTTACGCCGGAGCTAGTCATACTGCGAAACTTTCACAGCTCGTTTATATATGTACGTGTTTCTAATTAAAAACTTCACCGTTGAAATTTTGTAATTAGATTTTTTTTACACTGAAGTGAAACGAATCGATGCACCATATTTTATGTATTGAATTGCGGCTTAATCACACAGAAAAAGAATACTGAAAAAACGGGATGCGGGTAGCGGCGAACAATCTAAACATTCACGCTCTTCGAGATCCTTAATTAAATTTCAACGTGCACTATCGGTGGCGCTAAATTGAAAATTTTCTTTTACTCTTGTTGAAATTTGATTAAACCAATACAATACATAGGTCGTAAGAATATCGTAGTTCGATTCGGATTGGAGCAGGCGGATTTTATGGATGTACATATGTAGTTGGTAAGTCGGTCAGGAGTTTTCATGACAAGTTCGAGTTAGTTAACAGTCGGATATCAAGGAAACGGTTGGAAATAATTAACGGCCAGAAGCACACGTCGTCAATTTTCCTCTGTTTATCGTGGAAATACAGCGCCAAAAATAAGTAAAATTTCATTTTACTTATTTTGTAGATTTAATATATTATTTTTAAATAAAAATTATTAATTTTCTGGTATGGTATATACATTCATATTTTTTATACAGTTTCTGCTTTTTGATTGTAAAAAAAATAACGAAAAATTAAATCCAGATTTGATGTATTTTAAAGTTTTATTGTTATCATCACTTTGTGGAGTATAATAAATGCCGTAAAGCCGTATTGCACTAATTTTGTATGTATGTATATACATATGTATGTATGCATGTAGTTCATGAAGTCAATGTTTCAATTCAAAACCAATAAAACTAAATAATGTATTTCAATGCATATAATTTTACTTCGAAAAACTTTTTTTTTACATTTTACCATTATGATAATAAAAATTGTATGATTAAATGATATGACGAATTTATTATCGATAGTTGCTGGTAAACTTCACACAAAAAATTAAAATCTACTTACGGTTCGTTCAAAGTGTGTTTGCGCTCTCCGTCTTTAAAATTGATGTAAGTGAAACTTTCAGCAGAAAAAACGTGCTATAAGTTCACATGTTGATACGAGTAAAACTTTCAACATAGTCACAAAACTCGTTTAAATTCTACGTTTGCACTATTATCATAAGATTTCTTCAAAATATCACACGGTGTGAACTTCTCACGAAGTTTATTGGGATTTCGTGATATTATGCGATTTCACACGTTTGGTTCATTTATTGGAAAATTGGCGAAGGTTCCGCGCGAAACGTTGGCGACGCGCGTTCGCACGCGACTGACTGAATTTTCCATGGCTTTTCCTCGAGTTTTCCGCGAACGACAACACGGAGCAGGCGCCTGAGATGAGAGGGCGGAGTCTCGAGCTCTGGGGACACGCCTTTCGAGTAGATCGTCTTAGTAGTTTTGTTCGCTGAATGGTTTTTCGTCTTCGATTCTTCTTTATATACATATATGTATATATTTGGCGGCCGGCGAATCCATCGACCGCACTATACGCACGATTTCATCACACGCCTTTGTACATATACATATATGTACATATATATACTTGTTTTATAACGCTAAAATGTTGCGAGCTTTACATTAATTTAACATACCGAAATAAATTTTAGTGACTGCGTAACTACATTTGTAGATATAAGAATTAATTGATTGAAAATCAATCTTTTTAATAAATCAAACCTTTGTGCGATTTCAATTTACCACTAAATAAGCATCTACGAAGTGCCTGAACGAACCGTCTAATTTGTTCAAACATTTATTAAAAACTGTATACTTTGAAAAATTGCGTTTTGAAATCTAATTGTTTTGTTTCACGGAGTTAAAGCTTTCAATGGAATTTTTTTTTATTCATAAAAATATGTACCACTGAAATAATGGAAATTAAAACAACAGCTGTAATGCTTAAAAGCAGCTCATATTTTTACTGTAATAAAATAAATATATAAAATTTTAAGGTTCATGCTACATAAAATTTCAGGATACAATTGTTCAAAATGTACAAACATAATATGTTCACAATAGTTCTTTAATAGTTACTGATCTAGTAACCAATATCTATTTTACATATTTGTTTTGTGAGTGACTACTTATAATGTTATTCTTATTTTAATGTAAGTGTTTATAAACAAAACATTAATGTTTTATTTTTATTTTTTTTAACATATTAGCCACAGTGACATTACAGAGAGCTCCAACGCGTCCCTGTGGCCAGTCAATTAATTACAATAATACAATAAAAATACAATACAACACAATATAACATCATGACAATTACAATACTACATCATAATAATAACAATAACAAAATAATAACAACAACATATCATTACATCTACAATTGTTACAAACAACTATTGGCATTCCTCAACAGCCACTCAACCAGATTAGCATAGTTTATATTGAAGAGGTCAATTTCACCAGAAATCCGGTTGAACATATATGTATATCACCCTAGATATAGGAGCGGTTGCCAATATACATATTTGTGCGAGCCACAAGAGAAACAAACAAATCACGATTCCTCAGGTCCCTGAATTTACTAGGTGCATAAAATCTAAATTCATTAAGAACCTGAGGATTGTATATTATCCCATTCAACAGCTTAAAAAATGCCTTCCTAGAAACATAACCCTACGAGACTCCAACGATTTGAAACCCAACACCCCTAATAGGATACACTCGGATATAGCCAAGGATAATAACCATACAGTTTCATATAAAGATATCTGAGAAACCGTTTTTGGATTCTCTCAATCTTTAATGAATTAGTCATATGGGTAGGACTCCATATAATGGAAGAAATTTCTAGAATGGTACGTACCTACATACTAGAGAAAAGCTTGAAAATCAGATAACCTAGATAAAACGAGATAAAGCTTGAAAACCTATTGAAGATTTTAATCCAATATTTTATATGCAACTAGCTGAACGCGGCATGCATTGCAATGCAACAATAGTGCATGCAATTCCCGTTCCCGAGTTTAAGTCGTGGTAATCTGACTTATACAGCGTTTAACAGTGGACAAACGCAGGCAACACATTTGAAATTATTCAATTATTTGTTTATTTTACCCTAACAACGCAGGTGGCGACGCGAAAACATTTGAAATTATTGCGTTGCAATGTTGTATTCGGAAATTAATTTGAATCTTTTGATTCAATCACGGAGCATTTAATCTAACATTATTATTATATTCGGATAATAATTAAAATAATTTAAGCCCGGTTGACCACACCTGATTCCAAATACCATTAACTCACCAAATATTCAATCGAGTATAGAATATTCCCCAAGTATTCATTCGAATATCGAGTCAAATTGATTCGATATCGGACTTAAATATGGAGCGTTTTATCAAACATTATTACTTTTTTTATATTTTGATTTCGGATATTTTGTGGCTGGACCTTAACCGGTTGGATGATTTATCGGTCGGACGTTTTATCATCTGGGTCTTTTATCGTCTGGATCACTTATCAGGTGGACATTCTATCGAGTGGATCTTCTTTTGTGGATCCTTTGTCGTTGGATCTTATATCATTGGACCTTATGTCATGATACGATATTATACAATAAATATATGTACATACATATGTATAAATAACACTGAGTAAAATATTATTTATTGTAGTAGATATTAATCAATATTTATTGTGTTTGACTCACTAAATTCGAATATGAAAATGGTTTTCATTGATTTGCTCTCGTTTATGAAATATAAAGTTTTAAAAAATGCGCAATTTTTACAGTTTTTTGGCAAAATCTATATAGTATTTATGTAAAATTTATTTTGGTAAAATCTATATAGTATTTATGTGCCAAAAGTGAGTATTGAAATCAATAGTCAGATTTTTTTTCTATCAATTGTGATTTGATTGTGATTGTGATCATGAAAATAATTAACCGCTCAAATTAGTATGTTTAAACAAAAAAAAACATATATAAAGTAAAAATATTAAGATAGAAAACCAGTCCTGTTAAACGTAGTGAAATATAAAACTGGCCCGATAAATGCATAATAAATAGCACGGAAAATATATATTTTTGAATTTTAAAATTCGCTAGATAATGAACTATAATTATTTTAAAAGCAATAAAAACTGTAATCAATAGAAAAAAATCCGGGTGTGACCAACCCATGACTTTATCTATGTATTTGAGGAATATAAGAAGGTTACAAAACAAAATTCGATATTGAACTAATAACTATGATAGCGATACAAATTGAGCGCAAATATATGCAAATACTTGCACAAGACAAAATTTCTACTTCCGGTTGGCGGATTTTGTTCAAATTTTTTTAATTATTTAATTATTCAGTATAATTATTATACACATTTAATATCAAGAGGATAAAAATAATTTAAAAGGTCAAAATTAAATAATGAAATATTGTTTTTAAAAAAAATACCACTTCCGGTTTACGAATTCTAACCAAAACGTTAACAAATCTAAGTTAGTACATAAAAGACAAAAATATAAATTTTCAGCTTAATACGTTTAGGGGTGTGGACAGGATCCAGGCGACAACATTTTTAACTTTTCTAATAGGAGAAAATCCCACTTCCAGTTCATTAAATTTGCTGATTTTATTTTTTATTTTTACTTAAAATCACTACCTCTATTGTAAACAATAAATATCAAGACGCTTAAAATAATTTAAAAGGTCAAAATAAAATAATGAAAAAATAATGAAAAAATAATGAAATATTGTTTTTAAAAAAAATACTACTTCCGGCTTACGAATTCTGACCAAAACGTTACCAAATCTAAGTTAGTACATAAACAACACAAATATAAATTTTCAGCTTAATACGTTCAGGGGCGTGGACAGGATCCAGGTGACAACATTTTTGACCTTTCTAATAGGAGAAAATCCCACTTCCGGTTCATTAAATTTGATGGTTTTATTTTTTATTTTTATTTAAAATCAATATCTTTATTATACACAATAAATATCAAGACGCTTAAAATAATTTAAAAGGTCAAAATAAAATAATGAAATATTGTTTTTAAAAAAAATACTACTTCCGGTTTACGAATTCTGACCAAAACGTTACCAAATCTAAGTTAGTACATAAATAATATAAATATAAATTTTCAGCTTAATACGTTCAGGGGTGTGGTCAGGATCCAGGCGACAACATTTTTGACCTTCCTTCCGGATGCTTCCGGAAGGGAAAAATCCCACTTCCAGTTTATTAAATTTAGTGTTTTTTTTATTTTAATCACATTGATACAAGAATTATACTTGAATTTTTTCGTGAAGACCACACATGTTTAAGGGGTCGAAAAAAATAGTGGAAGACAAATCGAACAAGAGTAAACTGCCACTTCCGGTCGACGGACGCTTACCAAATTTTATACATAACTTGGTATTGAGCTGATCGATATGAAATTTCAGTTCGATAAATCAAAAGGCTTTTGAGAAAAACATAAAAAACCTCGATTCTCTAGAGTAAAAGTACTACTTCCGGTTCAGATAAAAATATTTAAAAAATATAAAATTATACAAATTATTATTTCTAGTACATGTAAAAAAAAATCAGTCCGATTCAGTTAGTAGTTTGGGAGGAAATCGAATTCAAAAACTTAAAAAAAGAGGACACCTATAAGGGGAGGTACCATTTCCGGTCAACTTAAAAATTTGAAAAAAATTTACGTAGTGTCGATAAAAATTTCAGTAACCGATACAAAGTTTCAGTTCGATAGGACTAACGGTGTTGAAAAAAATCCCCAAAGTACACAGACACACACACATTTTTTCTAGATCATGAAAACGTGATCAGTAATCGATTCTGAGTTCGAATCAGTCAAAATCTCGAGTTCGAATTTTCGCATGATCACAAAACTTCATCTATTGTTACTACGTACATAGATAAAGAAAAAACATCTGACTTGATTGATTGATTCCAGTACTCACTTTAAGTAGAGCAATACTAAATTTTGAGTTAAATACCGCAGAAAACAAAAACGCGTAAAAATTGCGCATTGTTTTAAGCGCTCGTATTTCATAATCAAGAACTAACAAACAAAAACTATTATCATTTTAGAATTTAATGGGCAAAATTGAGTAAAAATCAGGAATTTAGTAAATATTTTCTTAAGTCTGGTAACTTAAAATGCTCAGTGTAATTTACATATATTTACAATAAAATATAGGTAGATATCCAAGTATCAACTAATACAAAGCATATTACTAGAGACATGTATTTTGGGCATTTTGCTATTAATGCTTAATTGATACTAAAATTCAGAATAGATGCTAAATTCGTAAAATATGCGAATATATGCTAAAATGACAAACAAAAGTGAAATTTGCATAAAATTTATAAAATTAATAGACAATTTAAAAGGGTCTTCCTATCCCTTTGCCCATTTATTATGTGAAGAAATTGAGGGGATAAAACAGAGATTGCCGTTTACCATAGACAGTGTTTTTGCTGTCGAAACCAAGCAACTGCTTTTGTCTACTACTGTAAACAAAAGAAAAAAGTTGGAGCTGTGTATCCAAAAGGCTGCTCAAAAAAGCGTCTTAAAACTAGACTCGCACTCAAGACTACATTAGAAAAATCTATTCCACCAAACATTGAGTAAACTATTCAATCCATCTGTGGCAGGTACAAAATCTAATAATATAATAATACAAAATCTATTAATGTTAAAGAAACAGTTTTGTTTTTTAGAAACCTGCCATTGTTTAATGTATTAACAGAGGCAGGTTTGGAAGGATATCACATGTTTGGAAGGATATCAGCAATTTTCTAGACAATTAATAGAGAATATGTGTAAAAAACTTAAGTAATGAAATAAAAACTCAAGTAAAAAAAAATAAATGTATATAAAAAACTTTAGTAAAAAAATCCATGTAACAAAATAAATGTATATAAAAAATAATGTACTAAAATATATAAATAAATGTATATAAACAAATTATGTACTAAAATATAATAAATAATTAAATAAATATATAATAAATTAAATACAATTAATTTATTAAAATAAAAAGGCAATTTAAACAATATTTCAACAACAAATGTACAAATGTGTGGGATTAAAATTTCAATCAAAATGATTTCAATGATTGGGGTTTCAATCAAAAAGATTTCAATGATTGGGGTTTCAATCAAAAAGATTTCAATGATTGGGGTTTCAATCAAAATTATGATCCCGGCTTAAACTAATGTAATTAAATATATTACTAAGAGGTATGGGCCGCTTTTAGATCATCACATACATACCAAGGCGCATTATTTGTTTATATACATTTATTTTACTTGAGTTTTTTTTAATATAGTTTTTTTACTAAAGTTTTTTATATACATTTATTTTTATATATCTTAAAATTTTATACAAAACCATATATTTTAGCTATTTTATACATAGTAATTTAATTATCATTTACATTTTAATTATAATTATTTACAAATTAATTTAATTTTTATTTATAATTATTTTCATTGTTGAGTAATATCGCATCTAAATGACTTTAAAGCAGCGGTTTCCAAACTGGGAGGCGCGGGCTATTGCTAGGGGAGGCGCCAAAACTTTTTAATAAAAAAATAATTTTCATACTATAATATCTACAAATAAATAAAACTTCATATCGTAGCTTAACAGTAAAAATTCAATGCATGAATGTTTATTTTTATTTTTCTTTCATTTTTATATATACATTTAATTCCTATAAAAAATTATCCGGAGAAGAAGATTTTAAAAATTGCGCCTTTACAAACGCTCTGTTTTAGCTAAAGATGCCCATTTAATTGCATATGTTCGATATGTCGCGGATAATAATATATAAGAAGATATATTATTTTGCAAACACATTCTTGGGAAGACCACATCCATTGAAATTTTTAATATAATAGACAGTTTTGTTGAAGAAAACGACATAAAGTGAAATAATTGCGTTGTGAACGACATAAAATAATAATTGGACTGTGTACCGACGGAGCTCCCTCAATGTACGGACACAAAGCAGGTCTTAAAGCATTGATCAAAAAGAAAGCACCACATGCTATCTGGACACACTGTATGATTCACAGAGTAGATCTATTGTCAAAAAATATGAGCGACGAACTGAAGAGCATTTTTATAAAAAATTATAGACTACATAAAGAATAGTCCTTTGAGAGCAAAGCTGTTTGCAAAGCTGTGTGCTGATATGGAAGCCAATTATACCTCACTTTTGTATTATTGTGAAGTTTGCTGGCTATCTCGTGCAAAAATGATTCTAAAGGGTGTTTGAACTCAAAGAAGAAATAGCAACCTTTCTCGAAGAAAACCATCATGAAGAGGCACATTTGTGGAAGAACGATAATTTTATTGTTAAACTTGCCTATTTGGTTGAAATTTTTGGAAAATTGAGCGGTTTAAATAATTCCATGCAGGGATCACAAATACACCCACTTGTTCAAAAAGACAAAGAAAAGCTTTCATTAAAAAATTAAAGTTATGGAAATCAAATTTACAAAAGAATGGCTTGGATAGGTTTTCACTTTCCAAAGATTTCTGGGCACAGCCAATATTGAAGCAAGTAAAGATATATTTACCGACCACTTGGATGTTTTAGTGCTGCATTTTTCCAATTATTTCAAAGACCTTGATTTCTCAAAGTTTTTGTGGATACAGAATCCATTTAACTACAATGAAGAAGACGAATTCAAGCTGACAACCATCGAAAAATATAAATTGATAGAATTATCATGCGATAGCTCACTAAAACAAAAGTTTCAAAATGAAACCATAATTAAATTTTGGATGAATCTTAGTGGAGAGTATGAATCTTTGTATTGCAAAGAAATGAAAGTGCTGCTACCGTTCGTAACGTCTTATTTTAACGAAACGAGATAAGAGATATAAAAAATGACTTCTTAAACGAAAACCATGTGAACTGTATAAGAGGTATGTATGTAAAAAGTGAATCCACGCCGGATATACTGCTATTATTGATGGCAACAAAAATTATATATGAAGAGTTTGGTTGTGCAGCTCTAAAATCTATTTGGTGTCCCATCAATAGTGTGGACGCTGAAAGGTATTTCAGTAAATACAATATAATTGTTACCGATCGTCGCACGAATCTCAAAAAATAAAAAATAATAAATTGACTTTTAATAAATTTTAATCGGTGTTATATTTTTATATTCATATTTTTTGTCTTTGTATTTTTATATTCATGTTTTTTTCATTGTGATTTTAATTCCAAAACATTTTTGAATTTTTCTATTATTTTTTAATTGTTGTGTTGTCTTTAAATTTTATATATGTATATAAATTTTATTAAAGGTCATCGAATTTTTTTTATTATTTAAAATTTTCTTTAAACTCTTCATAAAAATAGATGCTAAAATTGAACATTTTTAATGCCCTAAAACGCTAAAATGAAAAATGAAAATGCTAAAATTGACAAAAATACATGCCCAAAATACGTGTCACTACATATTACGCTAAAATCATCCCCGCACCGAGATTCCGGTGCTTAAATTAATTTCAGCATCGGGAATACGATGCCAGAAAAGTCCGGGATTAGTCGCGATCTTCAGGAATGAGGGTATCGAGGAGAATATACATACATATTTACCTACATAATCAAGATTATTTGCCGCCGAGCAAGCCTATGGTGACTAGGGCTTCTGATTTCCCGGACTTTTTCAATTCCCGGGACACGAGATGGAGCCTGGGATCGTTCCCGGGATTCCCGGGATCCAGGGATACGTGTAAAAAACATTTTTTTTTCAGTTTTATATATTTTTTATTACTAAAAAAATAATTACATATGTATTTACAAAATATAAAAAAAAGTAAATAAGACGAGATACATCTATTAACTGGAAAAAACTGTAAACTTGGTTTTATTTTTAAGGGGGACGAAAAATATTTTTTTTAATTATCGGATTTTCTCCTGTCAGTATTTATATTTTAATTTCTTTTTTAAAGCCGAAGTTATTTTTATTTACGTTATTTTGTATGTATATTTGTCTTTGATAACTCCTTATTTAATTCTTCATTCATCGTCAAACACACAATTGTTTCATCTTCATCCGAATCTAAAAGAGTTTCTACCATTGTGGAATCGTCAATACAGGAAGGATATACTCACTTCATAATAGTTTCACCGTAGGATACACATTCGCTTTTATTAAAACACTCAAGAATGTTTTGTTCGGTATAAAATTAGAATTATTTAAAATTTGTATTAAAAAAATCAAGTTTCAGGCTTCCTCTTTTTTCGATTTTAATTTTCAATTCTCGGAATAATTCATCGGTAAGTCCTTCGGTATTGAGATTTTCCAAAAATAGAATTATAAGAAACGATTTTGGCCATTATGCTCATAAAACTTCCACCTTCGGGGAATGCGCTGTACTTAGTGCTAAACAACAAACCTTTTGAGAATATTTTACAATTCTTTGTTTATTTGATTAATTATTTCAGACGTGAAAATGTTGTATATTTTCAAGATTTTTTTAAATCCAATTCCCGGGATTCGAGATAAGAATTCCCGGGAATGTCTGTCCCGGGTCGACCCGGGTCAGAAACCCTAATGGTGACATCAGCAGAGTTAAATTACTAAATTAGTCAACTCTCAATTAAGTGATAAAACACAAAATTCTGGAACTCTAAAAAGCATAAAATAAAATAATTATGGTAAAATTTTTTTTATAAAAACAATCTTTTTATTAGTGTTAAATAAGAAATAAAAATAAGATACTAATACAAAAATTTAATTTATTAAATAAGTTAACAGTGTAAAAATATGAAACGTAAAGTAGTCTTAGAAGTTCTTTTAATAAGACCAAATATAAAAGCTTGGGGTGTACGGACATTGACTGATTGTGTAACATCAGGTAATGTGACTAGTATACATAGTTAGGAAAATGTGACGAGTATGTACAATATTTATATAAAAATAAATTTACCTAAGATTTACTTTAAATAAAAAAGAACACATTTTTAAATACATATGTATGTACATACATACATACGTACATACATTCATATATACATATGTATTATGTACCTATTCATATGTATGAACATATTTATGATATGAGAGTTTAGATTTAGAGATTTGGTCGCATTCCTCAAACCACGTGAATGTCGTTTGTTATGGCTTTATAATCACACACGTATACAATTGGCGATTTGTCCTTTTTTACAATACCATACAAGTAAGTATTTGTATGTGTACATACATACATATACATATGTATGTATTTAGGTGGGATTTGATCTCACAGTTGTTTATCACCGAGACACTTGCGAATGCCCCGATTCGAATCCAGGCGTGACGGAGGTCGGCAACAATGGCCAATACAATGACACATCTGAGTGCGGCCCTCTATACATCAGCCGAGATGGTTTAGCGCTCCTGAACAATGCAAAAAATACACAATACATGAATGTGAAATCTCTCTTTGAATCGCTTAATTTTGATTTGTGTCCGATGATTTTAGCGAGACTATAGCGCGAGTACAATTGCTATTTTATTCATCAGTACTATTGTTGGTTTGATATCCGACTAACGCTTCAATATTACTAAGTTTACCGAATCAATTCAGCACATCGAATGGTGTCATTTATCTGTTCCGTGTACTAAGAGAGTACTATTAAAAATTTAGTTCAACTAATCAGATATTCAAAAAATTGTATTGTTCGAAAAGTTCAATTGTTATGGAATTCATTGATGATCCGAAAAAATCAACTTGATAATGGTACTAGATGACAAAAAAAATATATATTAAAAAATTGAAGATATTCCGAGATACCAAAAAATTACTTTGAAAGTTCCGGAAGAGTGATTCGAAAACAGTGTTTACCTATTTTATCACGATACGCACTGGCAAATGGGACCTTGATTCACTTGAAGCAAGCTCGCAAACCTGTGATCAAAAGCTAGTAATTTACTTATTTTAAAGTTTGGACCATTGTAGCATTACAGGAATGCGCCTATCCTAATATCCTAATGCGGCACAATGGTAAAATATATAACAGAAAAGAAAGAAAATAATAACTAAAGAAATTAGACAAGCAAAAACAAAATATATATATATATATATATATATATATATATATATATATATATATATATATATATATATATATATATATATATATATATATATATATATATATATATATACATATGCACAAACAACACATTTTACACAATCATAAAAATAATAAGCTATATAATAGCGGATAATAATAATAATTACAAATTATAAAAAACAACAAAGAAGGGAATGTCTTATAAAAGAAAAAAATAGAAAGAAAAATAAATATAAACATATGTATACATATGTACATATATACAGACAAAAATACATTTATATATAATCATAAAAAAGCAGTAGCAATTAATAATAGCAGAAATAGTAAAAATATCTAATATAAAATATAACATAAGGAATGCCTTGCACCTACAGCCAGTTCCAATAAATAAGAACCAACTGCAAATACAAAACATCTCTGTGAGGCCCAAACGGAAGAGAGTAAATCAAAATTCCACTCATAAATCAAAATCAATCATGAAAGCAATGATGAGTGCAGACTACCAGACAAATAGGTTAGATATTACATACATATGTACATACATTCATATGTACATACATACATATGTACATATATACATATGTTCAAGAGCAAGATATTTAATGTGGGTATGTGGTGGACGCGTCGACCAGTGCGGAGATTTCATAAAACCGAATTTTAGAATGCCATGAGTATTTGTTGTGCCTAGAGATACATATTAAATAAATACACGCGAACGAGGCACACAACCAATCAGCGTGAAGTGGTCCACGTGAACTAAAACGTTTAACCAATTAGAGCAACGACAATACATTCTGACCAATGGGTGCATTTTAGTCATCCGCTATAGGGTTGTGGCGTGACGACTGATCGTGTCGAAGAAACGTGGGGTAGCGGGGAAGTGGGGGGGGTGGAGTGTCTGATATGTGCTCCTGATATTAAGCACCTGACTTGGAACGGGTGACATCAGCGTCAGATGCGCTGGGTGGGAGCGTACACACATCCAAAAAGACACATACACAGATTCATCATTTCGAACAGGTGAAAGGGTTGGATCAGCGAGCGTGTAATGCGTGCACTCAATATTTTAGAATTAATACTTGCGCGTGCCTATAAATTAGCTTACATTATATTTATATATGTATAACATATAACTTTATTTTTATTCGTGTATCAATTCCTTTCCAAAACCACCCGTTGAAATCAACGGGCACAAAACTAGTTAAATATAATAAAGTAAGTCAAAATAATACACAAAAACGTCGTTCAATCGTACATGTTCATGGACCGAGTAATGATTCGTATTTTCTAGTTTTTAAACGCTTCATATTTTTTGTATAATTCGAAAGTTGCAATACACTCATGATTAAATGAATATCTTTTTTTCAAAAATTCATAAAGTGGTCGGTGGAATTTAAAATTATGAATTTAGTGGTTCGTGTGTGTTTATACATCAACAACTTTCTCAAAAGAATTTTTAAAATCCGTCTTCTCGAGATGAAAACAGATACATATATCGTGTCGATAAATAAACGACGTTGACGTCAATTGTTAAGTTTGTGGGATTTGCGGGTCCGGCATATAAACTATATTGCTTCCTGTTCACTTATTGGTAAGCACGCAATTGAGCCGAGGCCCCTCATTGTGTAGCTGGTGTGTGTGTGTGTGTAACTCCTCAACCCTAACGGCATCCGGCACCATCTCCACGGCTTTCCGACCTCCAACCTACCCCAGCAACCCCTCCCAATACGGAGGGCGTGGGTGTAAGGGGGTGGGGCTGGGGCTCCACGGGGGGATCTGCCTCGGACTCCCCGGGGACCTCCAGAGAACCGGCATTTAAATGTCGGCACACATTCAAACCCAACACAATAATATGCCAACGTCACAAATCTGCCGAGAAGTTAGAGTGGAAGAAAGGATTACGCGATGCTGGCTAATGTGACTGATATATTGTATTGCAACAGCCTCCGCCAGCCTCATCGTCCGTGAGTGGTTTTCCACCCTGGGTAATATATTTTCGATCAATTGAATTCTGCGTTGAGGATAAAAATGCAATTCTGACTTATTATCTGTATGATTTTAATATTATTTAAAGACAGAAAATATTTTGATGTTGATCTACATACATATGACTGTTTTATTTTACATAGATATCGGTGGCGTGCAGTGGGTGTTGATGCTGGGTATGCTGTGTATGAAAAATTAATTTTACGAAAGCGCAATTGAAAAATGCAAGTGTAAAGAGCGATTAATCGAACTAGAGTGTTAAGTATAAATAATAATAAAATTAGTTTTAAAAAATATAGCTTTTTTAATTTTTCATACACAGCACACGCATCATTAACAGCACCGTACGCCACTGATGTGTATATACATATATGTATGTATATATATTTTTTTTATGTATAATTGATGAGTATATTATTTTCGTTATGTATTAATTTATGTTTAATTGTTATTTTGTTTTTTTTGTGTTATATTTTTTGACCATTGTGGCGCTTTAGGAATTCTTGTTATGCCACAATGGTCTGTTTAGAATAAAATAAATATATATATATATATATATATATATTTATATATATATATATATATATATATATATATATATATATATATATATATATATATAAGCTTGTTGCTGTGTCAGTTACAGCCTTAAGATTAAGGTTTTGCTCACTGATATATCAACGTGTTATTTTGAAAAGGAATAAATAATCGTTTAAAAAAAATGGAAAGAACTAATGATTGACGCAAAATTTCGGTTAAATAATTAATTTCTTCCAGTCAGCTAAATGATGAGTTCGTAAGTTTACAGTATTGCATCAAAGTTAGTCAATTATTATTTCAGAAAAATTATCTTTGCACAAAACTAGACATATTAAACGCGAATATTAATATTTTTCCGTCTCGGTCCGTGAGGATATTTCTCATAACAACGAGTCAAATGAAATAAAATAAAATGGGACAATCTAATAAATAATCAATTATTATTTTGTGTAAAATATTTCCTCCTTCTCTCATAACAAAAAGCATATTTTAAACTGGGCTAAGTTTGATTATTATGAATATATTTGTCCAGATTTTAAATTCATTTATGAATTTGGAGACTGGTTTATCATTGGGTCAGATCAATGTCTGAAGTGGACGGACGAGCAGGAGCGTCTTCGGACAGTAAGCCAAAGTGGCCGATAATGGAATGAGATAAGCCATTGAAATAAATCTTTCAGCCGTTTCATGTTTTCTTTAGCCACCCCTTTGGGACTTCATCCCCCGTTTGCTTCTATGAGCTATCCCCTGACCTGAGCATGTCCTTCTTGCATACGCGCAATGGATACACAAGTAAGTGTGCGTGTAATCGACCTTTTGCAAAAATGTATAATACACCATCTCCGTCACACCCACCCAAAGACGCCCGCCAACCCTCCCCTCTCCTCCCTTACCCAAATGATATACATATATTCATTCTTCTTGGGGAAGAAGATTAAAAGCTGAGTCATATCGTCTAATATAAATACTATGCTCCTCGTAACCACCCTCTGCATGGCCTGTAGTAACGCTTACGGCAATTATATTAAAAATTCTGAACATTTTTTTCACTAAATTGTTCTACATAAATGTAAAAATATAGTGACAGTGAACGACAAGATTATTGAATCATTTTATACTGTATACTTTATAATCATTATATTCTTTTATAACATCCCCTCTGGAAAAAGTCTAAAATGACAACCAGTAATAATAAAATATTTAGGATTAACGTTCGATAAAAGAATGAGATGGGCCCGTGGTATATTCTCAATATACCCTATATTTAATCACTATAGTTCTTTATCAACATAAAATAAAATAAAATTAGTCTTTAGTTAATACTATGTATGTATAAAATGTATTATGAGCATTAATAAAAATTGAAAAATTTTGAGCTTTTTTCGTATTATTCTGTATATTAACATTAAAATAAGATAATAATATAATTTCCAACAAAAAAATTAAATAAAAAAATAGAAAATGATCAGTAGATCAATAGATTTTACAATAAATATAAGATGTATTGTGAACATAATTTATTAATAATAAAAGCATTTAAAAATCTAAAAAAAAAAATATATTTCAAAATATTTTTTATGGATAGGTTTACACTGTATTGATACTACATTGTATCTTGTACTACATTGTATTGATACTACATACATTGTAGTAACTACAATAAAGTTTTGTGACCATCAAAAATTTCGAACTCGAGATTTTGACTTATTAGAATAAATAATCGATTAGGATCACGTTTTCATTGCTTAAAAAAAATGTTTGCGTTAAACGTACAGCGTTTCTCAACCTTTTTTGGACCGTGGCCCCCTTTTGAGTTTAGTATTTTTCTGTGCCTCCCCCCCCATATTTTCTCGAAAAAATTACAAATTTGAACATACATACATAAGTAATATATTTTTTGAACATAAGTAGAGTCTTGTGTAAGCTTCCTTACATTGGCGCTCAATGTGTATCGAAAATGGTCTCATGGCCAGTATGTATGAACGTGTATGTATGTATGTTTCATTATCGAATTTTGTTTGTATACTTCTTATATTCCTCAAATACATAGATAAAGTCATGGGTTTGCCACATCCGATTTTTTATATATAAATTGAATTTAACGTGTATAAAAATGCCAAAGATTTTTAATTGCATTTTTTATGTTGAGAACTTTTCATACAGATTTGAGTTAATATTTAGATGGCGTGATGATGTTCAGTCAGTCAAAGCAAAGCGCCACTAGGTTTGACCCTCCCTCTGAAGGGTAGTGGAGTTCAGTATCTAGCTGGCTATCTAGAGCCAAGTGGGAGGCGCTGGTGGAGGAGGGTCCTAGCGTTTTCTTATACTTATCATATTATATAATACATACATATATACCAACATACAAACATACATATAAAAGCTGCACGGTCGTAACGGGCCGCCAAGCTTATCAGCCATCTCCCGACGGGGGCCCGGGGCCGAATTCATTTGTGAATAATATCTTCAGCGACGGAATTTTCAGCCCATGGCCCCTAGCCCTCCCTTTCCCGGTCCTTGGTGGCTCAAAACGAACGGGTAGATGTTTTCTTTTGAGTCGGAGGTATTATCTAGATCGGCAGGATCTGCGCGAGACTCGGGCTGAATCAAAAGGAGAGACGCCTTTTAAAGAGGTGTATCAAAAGGTAGGATTTTTCCAAAGAAGCGAGAGAGAGAGAGAGAGAGAATTTCATCCTTATAGGCAGGTAAATTCCACCCGAGAGAACACCATACCTAAATGACTCGAATTTGTAAAGAATAAAATTATATTTGACTTTTTTCCGAACGAAATGTTTACAAAATAGAAAAAAAAAATATGTATGGAAAAAACCCACTTTTTCGAAATTTTCATCGAGATAAATCAGTTGGGTGAAGGCACAGGCCATTGTTTAAAAATTGATGATTTTTTATTTATCTAAAGTTTCTTGGATAACACAAGATTTTAATTAACACAAGATATCCACTAGGTCCATCGATGGCAATCCAAAATGCGCGTTTTTCACTCCGACCTTATGTATAATATATACCTAAATACCTCAAAAATTGATCTCTACATCTATTATACAGAGAAAAATTATATATCTATATGCAAGTAGATATCAAATTTTTATCACTTCTTTTAATTCGATATTTTCACAATATCGGAAAAGCAGGTCACTATTATTTTTAAATGTTGTAAAACGCAAATCATTATATTTAATGTTTTTGTGAGTTATTTCTCAAAATGAAGAAAAGTGGACTTGCACCAATTTCAAATATAACAGCTCATATATTGTAAAAATGTGGGATACATTGAATATTATTCACACATTCCAATCGTTAAAAATCAATTAAAAACTTACATACAATGTAGCGCCAAATGACTCATAGTTAAACTGAAAAAATCCCAGTAAACTTTCAAATATTATATTTTCATGGAAGTATACATAAGTAACAAGTTTGAATCCTTGTCTATGCATACATACGTTTCATATTCTTTTTTTATTTCGTCGTAGCAGCAACTCTTCGCAACCTAAACAAAATTTTCCCTCGCTCTTCCCATTCTTGCGTAATAAAATAATTTTAAAAGTTACCTTCTCTTGTATGTGTGGGCCCTCTCCGACTGGTATAAGTGCTGGGAGTACTCGTTCTATCCTCCCCCTCCAAGAGATTCCCTCACACAAAAGTTTAATGTGTAAAAGTTTTCAAGTCTGATAGTTTATGGACCGTCTATTCCAATAATGTTTGAGAATGTGAATACTCGGCCGTAACTTTTAAGGCTAAGTTGATAAGTAAAGGGCTTTCTGCCTATTCCATATACATATAATACAAAGTACATATGTACGTATACGGGTAAAAATTCATCATCAATGTGATATTATACCAAAATATCTCAATACGCTAATATCTAAATATTTACAACACGTAGCGAAGATTTATTTTACCAAAAACATCCAATGAATTTTTTATACATGTTGGAATATTACATTTCATAGACATTAAGAAGTGGCGACGATGCTAGTTGTATATATGTACATATATTTAATGTTTGAAAACTAGACATATTCGTGGTTGCAATTAATGGTAACACTACGCTCTAATTCTGCCGTATATCATTACGAGAATTGCTTCTGCATTTGTAATACATATTTAATATATAACTAGTCATAAATTCGCACTTAAATGTTCCGAAAATGATGAATATTTAAGACACTCCAATTAGGTATTTATTTACATGTACATATGTATTTATTTATAACGGTATATAAATATAAAGTAGATAATAAAATACATTAAAAAAGAAACGAGTAAAATATCATGATAAATAAATTCATAAATTGTAATTTAACGCGCACTCCCAAAATCAACATAAATTTGTTTTCTTAAATTTTATATAAGAATATTTTTTCAGTCAATTTGGCCACTAAATAAAAATTTTAAGAATTTAATTTATTTTAGATTTTTACCAATTACTAACCTCTTCTTAGTTCAGAATCGATTTTGTCGTCTGACGAAGTTTGCGTTCTTGTCCAATCGTTTTCAAACTTTGCCATTTTGCTCGGTTTGGTCAACAATATAAATGTAAATGACGTCCGCCATTACCATGGTGAAAAATAATCGTACTAGACACGTTTGAAAATACTGTGTCTTCGTTCACGGTGACGACTATCGTTCACGATAACGTCTATTGTCCACACTGTCCCATTTGTCTACACTGTTCTGATCGTTTTTTCTCTTTTCGCCCCTCTCTCGCTATGGCAGATTGACCACTTATGCCATACTCATGATCAAAGTTTACGGAGAAAATTGGTAGTTTCTTAATTGGCTTTTTTTATATATTATCTTGTGTAATGTGTGTTTGTTTCTTAGCAAATTTTATAATTCGACAAATATGACGAAAGAAAGGGGGGAGGTGAGTTGCCCCGGGCGCCATTTACCCTTGCTACGCTACTGCTGACACAAATACAGAATAGGGTTGTAAAACTTACAATGTACATATAATACATATAAATGTATGATATAATACATATAAATGTATGATATAATACATATAAATGTATGATGTATGATTAGATTTGATAAAATTCGATAAAAATTATAAATAAAAAAAAAGTTTTCTCTTAAAAAATATTTCATTCAGTTGTTTTCAAGTGTTGCATATTCATAATATAATATTTCATTATTATAATTCCAATAGCGATATTGAGTAGAACTTTGTATAATTATTAAATATCTAAAATGTAATAGGTACTTTTTTTCTCTATGCTAGCGATCAATCGTTCTCACAGCCGCTGTGCACACATATGTACATATAGTACATATGTATGTACATGTAGGTGATATGCGTGCGAATTATTTTTGAAACTCCATACATTCCTCAAATGTATGTACATATGTATATAACAAATATAGCTCGGCGATTGCGTTAATGCTTTCCACAAGAGGTCCCTTGGTTCACCTCAGTATTTCCTGTAGTGCTACTGGATATTTGTCACAAGTCATTCGTTTTCCACTAGTTTACAAATTTATCTGCTTTAACTGTTGAAACGGTACCTAATCAAAATGACAATAACCATCCTACAATGTTTCACCACATTTGAAATTTTAAATCTAATTTAAATTTTTGTTTGTATGTACAAGTTAAATACCAAAGCTGTCACTCAGGGGCAAACCGTAATGGCGTGCTGTTAAAATATAAATTTAATTAATTAAATAAATTAATATGTTCATATGTAGGTAAGACCATGGATTTTTACTTTATCTATTTACGTAGTAACAATATATGAAGTTTTGTGATCATGCGAAAATTATTTTTTTAAATTTTTAAATTGACCGGAAATGGTACCTCCCCTTATAGTGGTAATCTTTTTTTTTTTAATTTTTGAATTCAATTATTTCTCAAGCCGACAACCGAATCAGACTGAAATTTTTTGTCATGTAATAGAAATAACAATTTTTATAACTTTATATTTTTTAAATATTTGTATCTGAACCGGAAATAGTACTTTTACTCTGGAGAATTGAGGTTTTTATGATTTTCTGAGAAAAGTTTTGGTTTATTGAACTGAAATTTTATATATAGAAATTTAAGCATAATAAAAAATTATGTGTAAAATTTGATAAGCATCCCTCAACCGGAAGTGGCAGTTTACTCTTGTTCAATTTTTCTTCCACTATTTTTTCGACCCCTTAAACATGTGTTCTCTTCACGAAAAAATTAAATTATAATTTTTGTATCAATTTGATGAAAATCAAAAAAAAAAAATTAAATTTTATAAACCGGAAGTGGGATTTTTTCCTTTTAGAAAGGTGAAAATGTTATGCCCACTATTCTGTCCACACCCCTGAACGTATCAAGCTGAAAATTTATATTTGTATTTTTTATTTACTAACTTAGAGCTGATTATATTTTGGTCAGAATTCGTAAGCCGGAAGTAGTATTTTTTTTTAAAACAATATTTCATTATTTTATTTTGACCTTTTAAATTATTTGAATCTTTGTCATATTTATTGAGTGATAGTGATTTTAATTAATAAAAAAAATTGAACGAAATCCTACAACCGGAAGTAGAACTTTTGTCTTGTGCAAGTTTCCATACATTTGCGCTCAATTTGTATCGAAAATGCTGTAATAGCTATTAATATTTCATAATACTGCCGTTATGTGAGAATGTGTCTGAACGGTTGAATATAGAATTTTTTTTTGTGATTTTTTTATATTCCTCAAATACATAGATAAAGTCATGGGTTGGTCACAACCGAATTTATTTATCTTGGTGTTTTATATAAATAATGTTTTATGAGTATCTTTGATACCTAGATCAAACATATGTACAAATCGCTATCGGTAAGTTTTAAAAATAATCTGGAGTGGCATATTTTCTGAGCATTACAGGTTTTCCATTAGGACTCCAAGTATACTATCGGCCACGGTTTGAGCCCGGATTTGAATAACAAAGGTTGCGAACATTTTTTCCGTCGTCGGATTCGATAAGCGTTTCGATTATGGACCGGGTTGAAATCACACCACCCCATTCCCATCCTCCCACGCTGACCTCTTCGCCCCTGGCTATGTCAAAGTGGCGGTGGTATGGGGAGTCCCAGTCGCCCCATGGGGGTCGTATGAACCCCGACACAGGCGATTGGATCTGCCCTCTATGGCGTCACGTCTCCACGAACGCGGGGACCCCCGACACCCGTCACTTGTGACTTGTGACTAGATATTTCTTTATTCCTCGAAGGGTTGACGGAGCACTGATTGCTTATAGCCAATACTGCACTGAGAAAAAAATATATGTTATATTGACATATACATATACATATGTATATATGTGTGTACATATGTATAACTTGTCGATGGATTCAAAAGTCATCTCGCATTCGTGTGTTCAATCTCATCGTGTATCTAAAAACTGAATATGAATTAATTACTTTATTTATGTATGAAGTATGTATGTATAGATAAAGTTTGTGATCATTTTTTTATTAGTGTTGAATTATTCTGTAGTTAAACTACGGTATTCCTGAGGATCAACAATTTATCCGCATATAGTATACGTACATACATATGTACATATATACACAGCCACAGCATAGGTCATTGGTAGTGTTTCCAATCCCGAAATGATTTTTCGGCACCTGGATTACAGTCCTGAAAATTTTCAATCCCGGGATCCCGATGCTAGCACCGTTAATCTGAATGTATAAAACAAAATAATAAATAACAGTTCAAGTAAAATAAACTACATATGAAGGCCGCTTGACTATGACTATGAAGGCCGCTTGTTGATTCGCCACCGGTTTTTAAAACCATTTTTCATATTTTGCATTTGGCAAACTCTCCTAGTATTCCACGTAAAAAGTACTCCCATTCTAGTGTTTTTGTTTTCATGAGATTTCAAAATATTGGGTTGGTTTGGCTTGGTTGATTTTTTGCTAAGTTAAAAGAAAGCCATAAGAAATGTAATTGAATTGATCATTAACGACGGTTAATTCATCCGCTCTTTTACTGATATATTGAATCTTGAAATGTTTATGAAACCGATCCATTCAATAGGATACTGCTATTAGATAAGTAAAAAAATATTGTAAATACATAGGTGTTTTAGCTCTTTTTCCTATTAAGCTATACACATTAACATTATAATAATATAATACTATGATTACCAACAAAATTAATTTAAAATTGTAAAATAGAAATATCAGTATATCAGTAGCTATTAAAATAGATATAAGATGTATTGTGAACATAATTTAGTAATAATAAAAAGCATTTAAAAATCAAAAAAAAAAGTAAAAAAAAGTTATGCCTCACTATATGTTTTATTCAAGAATTAATTTATGTATTATATGTATGTAATTTATGTAATAGATTTATCGAAGCGCGTTTGCCACAGTAGCTCGTGTTTATTTATTTGGTTTTTTCAAAGATATTCAATATATTTTTTTCGAAATGATACGAAAAAATCATATGGTTACAACAATTTTGACCTTTCTAAGAGAAAAAAATCCCAAAAATAAATTTTATGATTTTTTTATTTTCATTAAATTGATACAAAAATTATACTTGAATTTTTTCGTGAAGAGCACATATGTTTAAGGGGTTGAAAGAAATAGTGGAAGAAAAATCGAACAAAAGTAAACTGCCACTTCCGGTTGAGGGATGCTTATCAAATTTAAACATAACTTTTTATTATGCTTAAGCTTCTAGATATGAAATTTCAGTTCAATAAACCAAAAGGTTTCTGAGAAAACAAAAAATACCTCGATTCCAAGTAAATGCACTACTTCCGGCTGAGGTAAAAATATTTAAAAAATATTAGGGTATAAAATTTTTAATTTCTATTACACATAAAAAAATTTCATTTCAGTCTGATTCGGTCATCGGCTTGGAAAATAATTGAATTCATAAACTTATAGATAAATAGATGACACCTATACATAAATTAAAGTAGAAGTACCATTAAATGGAAGTACCATTTCCTGTCAACTAAAAAAATTGTAAAAAAAATCACGTCGTATCGATAAGCATATTAGTAACTGATATTAAGTTTTAGTTCGATAGGACTAACGGTGTTCAAAAAATCCAAAAATATACATATACAGGTACACATACTAGCACCCATACTACACACATACACACACACACACACACACACACACAGACACACACACACACACACATACACACACACAAACAAACACACACATTTTTTATAGATCATAAAAACGTGATCTGTGATTGATTCTGAGTTCGAATGAGTCAAAACATGATCACAAAATTTCGTCTATTGTTACTACAATATTAAGTGAAAATGTATGTATGTGTATGTATTAAGCATGTGAATATATATATACACATATGTATATATGTATGTATGGCAGGGTGTATGTACATATAGGTATAATAAGGAGGTTATACATTTAAACAAAGTAGGTGGAGTATTTAATCCAAATTTAATGATAATCCACATTCTGTGTTTCTTTTTAGACTTCACAAAAATTGCATGTAAAATATGCTTTTTAATTATATAAATAACCTATACTATATTTTTAATTATATAATTACACTATATTTATATATAACATATAACTTTATTTTAATTCGTGTATCAATTCCTTTTTGAAACCACCCGTTGAAATCAACGGGCACAACACTAGTATTCACATAGTTATGAACAATATAGCGAATCGAAGCCGAACAAAACTTTATGTACTTACCATACAAATATTAATATTGCACGCGTGGATGATAATTGATTAAACACTTTCAAATATCAGCGAACTTTCAGAAAGCGTGAATTTGATTTTAAAATATCATACAACTTTGTTACGATGAAATTCGGGCTATTTAATATTTTAACACGATCTTCGAAATGTAACGCTAAATTCGCTTTTGAAACCGTTATATTTGCATCGACTGTTGTAATCGGATAAATAGAACACGTTTTTTAAGTCAAATATTTAAATACCTTTTTGTCGAAAATTGTCCCCAAACTCACAATTAGAGATATCAAACACTCAAATTAAATGTAAAATATCAATGTGTGACAAAAAATTTAAATATGCATATACATATATGCAGTGGCGGCTCGTCCATATGCACTGCGGTACTGCAGCACCCCCAAGGAATTTGAGAAAAATTTAATATTATTATATATGTACATAAATGTATGTATATTATAAGAAAATATCAATATTATTTAAGTGTGTATTAAGCTCGCCCGCACACCGATACACCCAATAATGATCATACATCGTGGTAATAATATCAGAAAGTGAATCATCGTTTATGATTTTTTGCAGTATGGTTTTCGATGGAATATGCCGAGTGGACGAAGGAGCGGCGCGGGGGCAGCTAGAAGCTTGTTCCGTACTGCACTCCCAACTCAACTCCTCACTTTTCGTCATTTCTTCTGAACCTTTTGCCTTTCCTTCTACACCTCTTACACTTTCTACGTTTCTACACTTCCTTCCACACGACACCTTAAGTATTTAAGATGGTATCAAAATCAAGAGAAGCTGAGCCAATGTTTTCAAGAACTTAAATATTCTTCCGAAAATACTGATGAAACAATAACAGATTCTTCCAATTTACTGAATACAATTTTTTATTTTATTCAGAACTTTTTCAGAAGTTAATGCCGCATCTAGAAATTATTTATAACCAGATGCAATCTAGGAATTTCGATGAATTTTCAATTAAACAAAACTTAAAAGGTTTTACTAATGTCATTATACAAATACGAGATTCTTATAGCGAATAGAAACCAAAAATATGTGATGCATATATTATATGCATATATTATCGCACATATTATATAATCCAAAAATATGTGCGATGTTATTATTAAGGATATAAAAGCAAGATATACTTTTTTCTAATGAATGAAAGGCTGTGATATTATTTAATAAAGAAAATTTTGAAAAGTACTGTAAGAAAATGCCAATGGAAGATCTACTACTAACCGTTGAATCATATCCAATGCTAGATAAAGAAAAACTTCAAACTGAATTAGAAGTGTTTTACTCAAGGAAAGAAATGCATAGTATTAATGGTTTATTAATATTTTTAAAACTTATTTTTGCAATCAATTTATCCAAAGTTCGTGTGGAAATAACAAAACTTATTCAAATTCTGCTTACAACTTCAACTACATCTGAGCCAGAACGGTGTTTTTCATAAATAAATAGAATAAGACATACATATGTATATAAGAAACACAATGGTTCAAGAAAAATTGACGGCTTTGTCTATCCTGTCCATTGAAAAAAAAAATGATTATGAACAGTGAAAATTTTAAGGAAAAGGTGATAGATCTTTTTCAAGGAAAAAAGACAGAAGAATCAATTTTTAAATGAAATAAAATACATATAATGTTTAATTGTGATAATTTTGATGTTAATAGTAAAATATAATCCAAATAAACATTTTTTTTATTTTTAATCAACCGCAGCACCCCCAGATATCTTATCAACGAGCCGTCACTGCATACATATATGTATGTATGTGTAATATATACTAATCAATTTCAATATTATTTATGAATGTGTGCACAATATGTAACTACTGACATGTCAAGAATATAAAATTCATACGCGGATTAAAAAATAAAAATATAAATCAAATATTCAAATAATTTATTTACAAATTATTATACGTATGTTTTTGTTTTTAAAAGTCTACAACACTGAACATTAACATTGAATGGATGGAATTTTAATGTTTTGAATGTTGTAAATAATTATTATACATTTGTGAATACGTAAGCATGTATGTGTATACATATGTATGTACGCGTAGAAGAAATCAAATAGAATAGGCGTGGGTACAGGGAAAAATACATACATATACACCTAAAAATAAAATAAAAAAGGTGGAATAATAAAGAAGAGCACAACATACGTACGAGTAGGAAAGTTAATACAATTCGTGTTTGTGGAAAACGTGACTGGAATGTGTGCGCACTCCAAGTAAATCATATACTGTTCTCCAACAAAACACGTATTCTCACTCTGAATGACGCGCGTTAAATTTAAAAAAAAAAAATAAGTCACCCTCTCTTACTGTGATACACGCAGCTTCCCAGTTTTTCCGGAAGCACGTAAATGGGACCAAGAGTGCGTAATATTAGGCCAGGCTTAACGTTAACGTCCGTTAATTTCGTCCTACTGCTATGACGTTGATTTCGTTCTGTTTTGGCCGATCGATTAAATTAAACGTCTATCCCAAAAGTTGCCGAGGGTTAGGGTTGTATCTTGAGCTTTACATTGTGAGAAATTCGATTTGTTCGTGTGTAATGGTTAGCGTCAACACGGCAAAAACGGATTACATCGGTTGATAAAAGCGATCAGCAAACACGGACCGGTAATCGAAAAGAAACATTTCGTGTGTTTCAACGACCTAAAATATCGATATCTTTTCGCTTTATCCACATGAGAAATGTAATAGATAAAATGAATAAAAAAAGGCAGTTTAATTAAATATTACAATTTAATTAAAAATCGTAATGGTAATATTTCTATTATATTCTATGTACATATGTATGTACATATAAATAATTTGATGTTTTGCAAAGATCATTCGTTGTTATTGATTGAAACATTTCATAGTTACCTCAGTCTTTCTATCATGCTTATATAATGACTATTATTTAAGTTATTAGAATTTTCTTCTTGGTTTGAATTGGATTCATATTCTTCTTCGTGGAAATTTATTCCCAATAGGTTCAAAATTTCATTTAATAAGTACTGTTGATACATTATCAAACTCTCATACATTGTTAATTTGAAGTTGCTTACTTCCAATTCATCTTTAAGGTTGTTTATATCGTTCTCAATTAAATCTTTGCCTTCTTCAAGATCTGTTTTCTTTATTTTTTTACCGTCCGCAATTTCAATTTTCTTTTCAATATCGTCTGTTATTTCACTTTCATTGGAAATTGTCTTTTCAGTATTTTGACTACTTTCAATGTTGTCTAGTATTGTCTTCTCATCAGTCTCATTTTTATTACGACTATTTACATTTCTTATATCATCATCAACTTTTTCTAAGATCGTATCTTCACTTGGATTATTTTTATTAATATTTTTAATTTTGTCTGCGTTTATTTTTTTAATTTCTTCTTCAATATCACTATCATCTTTATCGGCAATTCTGTCTTCATCATTCTTATTTTTATTGATATTTTCAATTTTGGCTGCATTTATTTTTTTAATTTTTTCTTCAATATCGCTATCATCTTTATCAGCAATTTTGTCTCCATCATTCTTATTTTTATTGATATTTTTAATTTTGGCTGCATTAACTTTTCTAATTTCTTCTTCAATATCGCCATCATCTTCATCGGCAATTCTTTCTTCATCATTCTTATTTTTATTAATATATCTTATTTTTTCTTCATTTATATTCTTAGTTATTTCATCAACGCCATCATAGTTTTCAACGCTTGAATTGTTTTTATTGATATTTTTAATTTTGCCTGCATTCATTTTAATCACTTTTTCTTCGATATCGCTATCATCTTCATCAGCGTTTGTTTCTTCGTTATTTTTATTTTTATTGATATTTCTCATTTTTTCTTCGTTGTTTTTTGTAGTTTTTTCATCAATGTCGTCATTCACGACTAGTGTTTCTTCTTCAGGGTCATTTTTATTTTTTTTCATATTTAGAGTAAGAATTTTATCATTAAATAGGTCGCCTTCATCTCCACTTCCATTTTTATTTTCATCAACATTATTTGTATGCGCTGGGGTTAAATTTTCGTTCTCAAAATATTCCCTATCATTTTTTTGTTGAACTTTTTTCTCAGGATTTACGGGAGATGTTGTAGTATCAAAATCTTCATATTCCAGAGTTGTTTCATTTTCATATAATATTTCAATTTCAGTAGAGTTTTCGGGTTCACCACCCGCGATAATATTATATATGATTTGACCAATTATACGATTGCCTTCATTTTCAGAAAGTGTTTTATTTTCATTTTTGTCATTCAAAATATTACCATCACCACTGCCATCCTCTTCATTGTCGTCATATTCTTCGATGCCGATATTTTCTTCATTGGGGTCTTCTTCGCTGGTGGTCTCTTCTATGTCAGTGTCATCTTCTTTCCCTGTGTCATTTTCTTCACCGGTAACATTTTCGCTGTCATTTTCTTCACTCTTGATTTTTCTATAATCGTTCTCACTGACGTCTTTGTTTTTAATTTTATCTTTATCCTCATTTTGATAAATGGAATCTCTATCTTCAGCTATTTTGCTATTATCGACTTCAGAGCTGATGTTGTCTTTGAGATTTTTATTTTCTTCTATGTCATCATTCAATTCATCTTCACTTATGAAAGATTCATTTAAATTTTTAGGCTCTTTTATTTTCGGCTCCTCGACGTTTTCATTTTGTCTGTCTTCACAACAGATTGTATAATTTTTAATGATTTGAGTTTGTTTTTCGATTGCCTTTTTCAGTCTTAGATATAAATTACTTAGCTTCAAAGACATGTATCTATCATTTACAGATTCATCTCCAGCAACATTTGAAGGTATATTCGGAATACTATCGTGCAAATGTATAAATGGCATTTCCAAATTAGACATCGATTTCTTGGAATGAATATAAGGTAACAACTTATCATCTTCGCTGAATGAAGAATCCGACGAAGGTAGTGGTTTTTGTGATAAAAACGTTTTCGGAAACACAATATAACCAATGCGAGACAAAGTCGATTTGGAGCTCTTAGATTCACTTTGAATTTCGTGTATGTCACTTGCAAAGGCTTGGTTATCATCGTAAACTATTGGGCTTTCAGGCTCCTGTAGGTTCACTACCTTTTGACATGGTGGAATCCATTTACATATTGCAACCTAAAAATAATATTAATATTTATTATAGAATACGTTTATACATCATGGCAATAAAGCAATTAGAATAAATACCATGTTTTAATTATTGAATAATATAAAACCAAAATATTACCTGTATTAATATGTGAAATATGATGAAAGAAAATATAGTAGACTTTTTCTTCATTTTGTAATTTTCATATTGTACTTTCAACGTCTTCTCACTATTTCTCACTGTGTATGACACCTCAGTATGATTTAAAACTTCTTATATAAATTTAAAAAATATCTGACCCATATTTCAATCGTTCAATACGCGTATTATGCCCCTTGATTTTATCACCAATACGTGAGAAAACTATTATGTTTTTAAAATTACTATAAACATTTCGTCAAAGAGATATCAATTATCTTCAATACATTGCTCGAATTTCAACACGTCGATAATATGTGAGTTTTTTTGTATTGAATGTGCCTTATCATTTAATTTGCTGATCCAAATTTCGATAAGTGAAAAATATTATGCTGAATATACAATTATTAAACACATTTACAAATAAACGAACATACATATGAACCAGTGGTATGCGATGAAAATCTTGCTATTTTTGTCGCTCAGACTCACTAACATGTGCGCGTGCGGGATATAACAGGACTCAGTATGACGTCACCTAGTCCCCTTGTATGCTTCTCGTTCTCACGTACATAAGTAAGGCTGTGCGACAAAAACAGGGAAAATTTCATATTCAGCAATAAATTAATTAATTTCACATTTCACATTTGTATATATGTATGTAATTAGTAAAAATAAAATGTCTTAAAAAACATATAAATTGTTTAAATTTAGAAAAATGTATAATATATAGGTATTTTGTTGTTTTAAAAAGCATGTGCATATGCATGTACATATTACATATACGTATATGATTCTCCACCTTTTGTCGCAAAGATCGAGGGTTCTCAAAGGATCTTGCCTACCGGGAATAACCCTTTAATTGATAAAACACAGGGATGCTACAGAAAGTGTGCCGATGACATCCCTCTCGACACATTTATTATACAGCATGATGCGGGTACATGATTAAATTATACAGCGTGTTGACAGGCTGACACCACCACTTGACTGATTGCTTATTGCTAACAAGTATTCAACCCTTGTTCTTACGTGTACGTGCATTCATTCTAACGTAAAAATATTTATATAAATATGTGCCATTAATATTTTAATTAAATGTCTCTAAATGTGTGATTGATTAGCTGAGAATGATTTTTCACGCTACTTAATTGCACATTTAATTACATATTTTATTAAATAAAAATTGCATTTTTCGATTAATTATACATGTGTACAATAGTTAATTTCGAAGATTTTTAATATTAATCTAGCTAGTGTCAAGAATACAGAGGATTTGATATATTCACTTCAAAATTGGTGAATTTAATATTGCAGAATAACCCCGTTCTTCATTCAAATAACATTGTTCGTACAAACTGTTTTTTCGTTGAAAATGGGTATCTGTTGTTGGCATATTTTTGAATGGCGACCGTAACAATTTCCCATAAATTTTTCATTTAAAATTCTACAATAAACAATACAAATTCATTACGCATTAACACCACCGAAAACTACCCTTCAAACCAACAACAATAAAGTATAAAGTTTCATTACAGATTATCGATTTCTTATATTTAATATTCCTACTTCAATGTGTACATTAATATTAATTTCAAGAAGGTAAATAGGTTTCTTGCTATAATTGTATAGGTATAATCTGTACGGGCAAAATGTAATGTAATATTGATCACACGCTCGACTGTCAATAAATGCGAAAGCATGTATACATACATATATAATAGATCCCTGGAGATACTTAACAACCATAATCCCTAGAATATCGTCTAAGCTTACGATTACAATTAAAATCAACCCTTATCGATTTCTGTGCAAGCCATAAAAATTATTATTGAAATATTGTGTTCCACTTTCTATTTAATACTACTATGCATATGTATATGTATAGTAGTATGTATGCATATGTATATTATTCATCTTCTACAAATATTTGGTAGCAATATTTTCATATTAATGTATTGTAAATGATCCGAACAGGATGACAGTAATGGGACAGAGTGATTTATGAAATCCTGATATTTAGTTTAAATCGCTCTGTGTATATGACAAACTATTACATACATATATTTGACTCGTGTTGTACCCGTTGATATTTCAATGGATGGTTTTGGAAAGGAATTGATACATGAATTAAATTCGTAATCACCGGTAAAAGTTCCCTTCTAGAATATACGAATATACAGATGTGTGTATAATATTCAATATAAAATATCATGTACATATATACATATGTATGTATGTATGTATATACATATGTACATACATATGTCTAATAAACAGATTACGTATTTACATATGTATGTATTATATTTATTAACCCTTTCCTCTCGGAATTTATTTCCGGTTTGATTTTTGTCAGATCGGAAATAGTTTTTAGATTTAAATGAGAAATAAGTTTCGGAAAAAAAGCATTTTTAAAATCTTTTTACAAAAAATAATTGTAAGGCATCAAAAAAATCTTCCACAAAACTATAAAAGAAACTTTCTAAAAAAGAAAAGAAAAAGAAAGATTCTTTTATCGCATTATTTTTTCTAATCACTTTTATTTCTTTTCCTCTCGAATTTATGATAATTTCGGGTCATTACTTTTTTATTTTAGTTTTATCAATTGGATAAATTAATTGAGGATTTGTGTTCTCCAGTAAACACGCCTAGCTGAGATTTTTTTATGCTGTGTACGCACCAAACCAACGAACGCTCCCCAGGCCAACTTGATTTTTTTTCAATCTTAGTGCGTATCTTCGTAAGTCAAAACGTCGAGGACTACCTGTATGTGATTGTTGATGATCTAATTTTAGCTCAATCTCGAAAATTTATTTAAATTGTGTATGTTCTGTTTTAACTTTCAATATTTAATTTTAATTTTAATATAATGATTATAGTTCTATTTTGGTATTTGAATTTAATTTTAATATAATAATAATAGTTTTAATTTTGATATTTAATTACAATTTTTAAATTTAATTTTTATTTTGATATTTTGTACGCTACTGGTTTAAAAAGTTGGCCTGGGGGCCGTTCGTTGGTTTGGTGCGTACGCCGCATTATCGTGGGTCAAATTACATTTTGATCTTCTTATAACTCATAAACAGAACAAACCAATAAAAACCATTATCATATTCGAAATTCAATGAGTAAAATAGTAAGAATTGTTTAGTATCCGCTCTGGTAACTAAAAAACATGATTTTTGTTGACCAGCGTTAATGAATTAGCAGTTTATTTTGAATGAAAATGTTTTTGAATGACTTACTTAAATGTATTTTTTACGTAATATGTCATAGCGCAATTCTTTTCTCACTTTATTCAGTACTTTACGATTTACATATTTTTCGTCAGATCTATGTACAATTTAATACTTAAATTAATCAACTGTCTTTTTTATTGTGATTTTAATGCATATATTATAGTTGAAGTGTATTTTCAGTTGTCTAGTTCACTCGACTAGTAAATTGAGTTGAAAAGTCACTTCTTTATTTTGAACACATTATTAGAGTTATTGTAATACGATCATATATATAAAGACGGTAATCTGTGTGTGTGTGTGTGTGTCCTAACTCTCGCCGAACATAATGAATGAATCGATAAAAATCGATAAATTCATTTTTCGACGAGACGACTTTGTCGCGACTCGCACCGATCACCCCAAATAGCCTGAATATGGGTCTAAATTGAGCTAATCCCTCCATATAAAAATACGAAATTATAATAATTTTATTTAGCGAGGTTTTGAACCATTTTTTTTCTTTTCATATAAAACAATTAAATATATATTTTTAATTGAAATTATTGAAATTAATTTATATTTTAGCGATATTTGAAAAATAAAATTAATTCCAGTTCGCGGGGTCGAGCTGGGGTCCTCGGGCTCAGAACATTCACGCTAACTATTGGACCAGCGGTTTCCAAACTGGGAGGCGCGTCTCCCAGGGGAGGCGCGGACTATTGCCAGGGGAGGCGCCAAAACTTTTTAATAAAAAAATAATTTTCATACCATAATATCTACAAATAAATAAAACTTCATATCGTATGAAAAATATGAAAAAAAAAAAAAAAATTTTTTTTCGATTGTCGAAGAAAGCCGAAGTCGATTGTCGATTGTCGATTGTCGACGAAAGCCGAAGATACGCGAATGATTGGTTCCCCATACTTGTAAAGGGTAATCGAATATTATGTACGTAATATATAATAGCCCCATGGAGCCCCGAAGGGGGCGCAGCCTCATGGGGCCCCGAAGGGGGCGTAGCCACATGGGGCCCCGAAGGGGGCGCAGCCTTATGGGGCTCAGCCGCATGGGGCCCCGAAGGGGGCGCAGCCTTATGGGGCTCAGCCGCATGGGGCCCCAAAGGGGGAACAAATGATTCGATTTATTTTTTTTTCTATTCATAGGCGCCGATTTGATTTTTTTCGATTCAATGGATTCAAAGTCCCAGCGGGGGCGCAGCCTCATGGGGCCCCGAAGGGGGCGCAGAGGGACGCAGAGGGGCGAAGCCCTAAAAGGCATTAGCTAAGGTGGGCGCAGAGGGGCGAAGCCCTAAATGGCAATAGTAAACAATAAATACATGAAATAAATATGGAAATTTTGATCTCATCATAACCAATTTGCCTTTGAATGTAGGGTTTGAGAAGTGATGGTCGCTGTCGTTGCGCATACATGTATGTATACGCACTTGTCCTCGCAGTGTTTGCTACTGTAATTGTATGTGTATGTAAACCGGATGCGCACTTCCGGTAGATCGCGACAGCAAAGCCGTTATTTATTGAGGAAGCTACGCGACGCGACGCGACGGCTGGATTCGAATAAACGCATCAGCGAAACGCCGCGGCGTTTACCGACTATTGAATCTAATAGACAGATACATACATATGTACATATATGTAAACACATCTGAAGCTGCCATACAAGTTTGTAAAACCTTTTAAACCATTTAATTTATATTGGGAGGACCAAGCACAAAAATGTTTATCGGATTGATTGTCAATGCAAAGGGGTAATTGTCTGAATTGTCTTCTGCTAGGAAAAAGTTGGTACTGGGCCCTTTGCCCACCCATAAACGCAAGTTTTAATTGGCACCAGACGTAGGGCTGGGTTTTTGAAAGCGCAGGCTTCACTTTTCATTGGATTTGCAAACAAACGGAAGCTGCTATGTGGATAATGAAGTCGCCGTTGTTGTAGGCAAGCGTCTCTTTTGTGGATGCCGACGCCTTTGATAGGGTCTCCAAGAGTACTGCGTCGTCCACAACGATTATAAGAGTGTAGCTTAGCTAGTAATATATATATACATATATATATATATATATATATATATATATATATATATATATATATATATATATATATATATATATATATATATATATATATATATATATATATATATATATTTATATTATTTATTTATTTTAATATACAAATATACCACAGAGTCTTTACAGGTCACCCCAATATGACACTGTGGCCAGACAATACATAAAAGATCAAATACATAAGAAAAAATAAAACAACAATAATAGAAAAACAAATAAAATAAAACATTTAAAAAATTGTACATAAAAATTAAAAATTGAAAAATTGAGAATTAATAAATTGAAAAATCAAAAATTAAAAAAAAAAAAAAATTAAAAATTACAAATTGAAAATAATAAACAAAAAAAAAAACACGCAATCGATAATCCATGAGGCGAGATGGAACCCAAAATTTCATTTCTTCCAATATAGTTGGGTTGTAAATATCACCTCTTAATAATTTGAAGAAATGACACACAAGATGCATATCCCGCCGATGAGATAGGGAACTATAGCCAACAGAACCTTGTACAAAAGCACTAGGAAACAGTTGAGGGTAGTATCCAAACTCCCTCATATATAGATAGCGGAGGAACTTCCTTTGAACTCTTTCAATTTTTAGAGAGTGAGTTAATTCACTGGGACTCCAGATGAGATCAATGGGATCTTCGGACCAATGCGTTATAAAGAAGACGCAAAACTCTTATCACATCAACTTATATATATATATATATATATATATATATATATATATATATATATATATATATATATATATATATATATATATATATATATATATATATATATATATGTATATATATATATATATATATATATATATATATATATATATATATATATATATATATATATATATTTATATATATATATATATATATATATATATATATATATACATATATATAATATATGGGACTTAGTAATTCCACTCACCGGTAGTCAACAGTGCGAACTATTATTATTATACATATGTATGTACGTTTTATACTTATGTACGGAATTTGTGAAAAAATGTATTCTGCGCGCGCACATTAATATGGGAGGAAAAGCCTGTTCCTCTTGTTCCTGTTGTATCCTGCTCGCGCAAATTAAGTGAGTATGTACAGTTTAACATGCACCCTTTTTTTATCTTTCGACTTAAGATCTTTCGATTTTTGATCTTTGCCTTCCGATATTTGCGTTTTCGGGCGTTTCACATTCGGGCCCGTGACGGAGACCGGAATGTATGATATTCATTTGAATATAAAATATACACTGCAATGAAGCAACATTGTGCCGTCGCAGTGTTCTTTTATGTTCTGTATGTACATGTAACGGCGTTATTGTTGGGGAAGGGGGGGGGGGGAGTAAATTGCTACGCCCGTAAGGGAACTTAGTATCTAATGTGTCGAGTAAATCATTTAGTCGCTTATTCTTACCAGGAATGTTGATATATTTGCGTATTATATTGTACAGCCCGCCGAGCTTAATACACCAATAAGATTTAATGCCCCATTTTCTGTTATTCACGCAAATAACACACGCAGAAAAGAGAGTCTTTGTCGACGCACTCAAACCAAACTTACACGCATTTATTTCCTATAATATTCTCTTTATATGTACATACGTATGTACATATATGTAAATACAAATGTATATACAGGATGTGATGAAGCGCAAGTGCAAAGCGTTACTTATCGGTAGAGCCGTAGCGATGTTTTTGGCGCCCTTGGCAAATATAAAATTTGTCACCCCCTTAATATTTTTTCTTTATATGTATATATATATATATATATATATATATATATATATATATATATATATATATATATATATATATATATATTATATATATATATATATATATATATATATATATATATATATATATATATATATATGTATATAAATATATATATATATATATGTATATAAATATATATATATATATATATATATATATATATATATATATATATATATATATATATATATATATATATATATATATATATATATATATATATATATATATTCTCCTTTCCTTTTGGGCATGCTTGGGTATAATTCCCTTGAACTTCGGAGAAACTTCTCATTAATTCGTTTCGTTCTCCTGCTCTTACGTGGTAATACGTCATGCCCGTTGTTGCTGGAGCAGTTGGGGCTTTATGTCCCTATTCACTATGTGCGTGGTAGACATCATCATTTGCTGGCTGTACCTCCTGCCCGCACAGTCCTTTTTCGAATGGCTCCTATTCCAAGAGCTATCCGACTTCTTAATGAAATCGTTGCTGCCGAGACTGAATGTGATATTTTCCACCTTAGTGAGCGTAAATTGTCGGAAATTACTCTAACCCATTTATCTGGTAGTCTGCGCTCATCATTGTTTTCATGATTGATTGTGATTTATGAGTGAAATTTTGATTAACTCTCTTCCATTTGGGCCTTACAGGGATGTTTTGTATTTGTAGTTGTTTCTTACATAATTATTGAAACTGGCTGTAGGTGCAAGGCATTCCTTATGCTATATTTTATTTGATATTTTTACTTTATCTGTTATTATAAATGCTATTTTTTATGTATGTATGGATGTATTTATGTTTATGTTTAATTGTTATTTTGTTTTTTTTCTTTTTTGTGTTATATTTTTTGACCATTGTGGCGCTTTAGGAATTCCTGTTATGCCACAATGGTCTGTTTAAAATAAATAAATAAATATATATATATATATATATATATATATATATATATATATATATATATATATATTATATATATATATATATATATATATATATATATATATATATATATATATATATATATATATATATATATATATATATATATATATATATATATATATATATATATATATATATATATATATATATATATATATAAATATATATATATATATATATATATATATATATAAAAACACGTTCGATTTATTTATTTTTTTGGGCCCCTGTTGGGTACACCGCTCCTAATAAAATAAATAAATATATTTTTATATATATATTTTTTTAATTTTCATAAAAAAAAAATTATTTTTGATTTATTTTTATTTTTTTTATACACCCCGGGCAAAGCTGGGTAATAAAGCTAGTAAATTTTATAAAAGGAATTAGTGTACTTAAAACACAATTTATTTTAATTTTTACTAATGTTTTTTTTAAATATTTTTTTCTTTATCTAAAACCATAAATCTGTCTAGAGCAGGAACCAATTACATTATTAACAACTTAACTATCAATTATTACATATAGAAAAAACTAAAGACGAATTTTCCTTGCTTTGGCTTTAGCAAAGTCTGTTATTATATTATCAAAATTTGTATTACTTGATAATTCACTTTCTATTGATAATATGCTTAGATGTGATAATCGCTCTTAACCGCTGGTTGATCTCAAATATTTTTTAATTATTTTTAATATACTAAAACTCCTTTCTGCCGAAGCCACAGGCGTAGATTTTGCGATGAATATTCGTATCCATAATTCGATATCGGGATAGGATTCTTATAAATACCATCTAACCCAGTATATTGAAAATATCAATATGACACATGCTTCTGGGATCTTTATCTTCGCAAAAAGTTTGTAATTGATGTTTTAAATATTTCATTTAGAAATTGTTTAAACAAGTTCATTTAGAAATTGATCGCAATCTATTTTTAAGTATTTTTGTGAATATATTAACCTCTCTTTGTTAAATTTTGTTCAGATAAAGTTATTAAGCCCTCATCAGTTAAAAAATAAAATTCTTTTACCACTTGTTGAATACATTTAAGTCTTTCTTGTAATTACATTATAATATTATCAATGATATTATAACATTAATTTTTTAAAGATAAAGTTCGGGATTCGTCTTCAGCCAATTCACCTGACATCTTTTTGTGTATGATTACCTTTAATTTTGATTCGGGTTTATATTCAATTTAGTGCAATTTTAATGGCTATCTATAATATATTATAATTTAATTATATTCAAAAACAATTATTTTAAATGAATACACAATGATACATTTTTCGACCTAATTTTATAGTACAGGTACAATAAATATCAAAATAGCTCGTAATCGTTATATTTTACATTTATTAATTTTCGATAGACAAGTAAAATAACAGCATTAATTTTAAAAATAGATAATTATTTAAGCGTAATCACATAATCAAATTTTGAAATATTCCGGCAATTTGCATTACGAGTTTTTCGCATTCGACAAAAAATCAAACAGATGATGTGTGTTGTTTTTAGTGAGCAATTATACAATACAAAAATGATTATTATTATTATGAAGAAAAGCAACCTGGATCTAAAATGTGCATTGGTAGGCGGAAACGGCCAGTAGTCGTGTTGCATCGTTGTTCTCCGCATCGAATGCAACAAACGTAACAAAGTGCACCGCATTACGCTGTCGCAATTAATTATTTTAACACGCCCCAGTTCACAAGCATCCAGAGAGTGCAAGATTGCAATTTGTAATCGCAAAGACGAAAAAACGCCAAAATGCAACGGACAACGCAAAAATCACTTTCACAAATATTGAGTTTTACAATATGAACTTGACCATGTGTACATTCATACATATCAGTGGCTTGCCGTGACTTTTTTAACAGAAATGGACTAAAAAGGATTGTTAAAATTTTTGAATTACATTAACCTTTTTTGAAGCGAGTATAATTTTTAATTTTTGTGCTCACAGAAATATTCTAAGTAGTCTACCTTTTTCATTGACATATAGCTTGGGGTTTGCTGCAAATGATTGCAAACCACCAGCCTGCATGCTTTTTCGATTGCATTTTAACTGTTTGAATTTCAGCATGTACGAAAGACGAGATATTCATGGGGTTGTGCAGATGACATTTCGATGTACATTGATGATTGGCAATTCTTAAAATTGAGTTGGATCTTTCTGGCAAGTTTAAAATGGCAAAAGCCGAGAAAAAAGTAGGAAATGAGCCCGCTTGGTTTGCAATCGTTTTTAGCGCAGGTATAGTTTGTCACGTAACTTAATCTTCTGATTTTTGTCGAACAATCGATCGGGAATGCAATATACCAAGACCGATGTTTCCACGCGCTCCGCACTGACTTGTTCTGAGGGAATCGTTTTGCGGGCCACGTCCCTTGTCATATTTTAACTCAAAAGTTTTTCTGTAAATATGTGCTATTTCAACAAAAAATTGTTCATAAAGATTCCATGAATGCTTGAAGAGACGAATAGATCAAATGTGGCAAAGTTTGAAAACGGTCGGAAGAGTGTGGATATCAAACCAAATTTTTTTCAGACGAAAGAGCGAAAGCAACCTGATATGAGGCTTGTAAAAAATGTTTTGTCTTCGACACAACACCTTTACATAACAATTCGCCAATATCGCGAAGGGAACAGACGCGACGGACCATACCATATGACAATAACTACTGATTCCGGTTTCTAAACTTCAATATTAAAAGTAATATTAAGAATGCAGGAGAAATGTGAGATTTATTATTTGACATAAAAAAATGTATTATATGTCGATTGCATGTTTCAACTATTTGCTCTAAAATTCTGAACTATCTCAAATCGCGCATCAGATCCGATTCGTGACCGTTGGATCCCCGGATTTTAAGTGACCGGATGATATTTTACGGATTGGCTGCGCAGACAAACGGCTTTCCGCAGCTTTTACCGGTCTCTAAGAGCTTTCGCCAGAAAATGTGAAAAGTGGCCCCCAAGGTAAATTTATTAGAAGAACGTACGCTAGAATTCAAGGAAATCGTTGAACGTCTATTATGAGAGTACATCTACACATCCAGACACGTACATACATACATAAATACATTCAGGCAATATTTGCCTGATCAAAATTCTAAAAGGATACATATTCATATTTTATATTTCACTGTGTATTTATGGATCGAATTACGCATATGATGGTATATATTCTATAATCTCGTGTCACACGCGCTCGGAAAATTTTGGGAATATCCCGGAAAACCTCACGTAGTATTGTCAATATAGTGGAAAATTTATCGTTCGCGCGATATAAGGTTAAGTCGGCTTGCGCCCTAATATATAGCGAATTTTTCCACAGAAAAATATGTAGTGGAAAAATACAACAAGCCATCGAAATATTGCTTACCTACATATATGGACAATATATTTTTTATTCATATTTTAACTGTTGGCTGCTCTCACTTTCCGGCAAAAATTATTTCTCCAATTTCAAAATCAATTTCGCCAAAGCAAATATTTAATATTTTAACTTGTAAATAGCTCGCACAGTCCCGTGTCAATTTTGAGACTAAACACCGGGGAATCTAGCCCTTGCATTGTGTACAGACTATGCCGAAGTTTCTTCATTTGTCAATCGTATGTGTACTTTTTATAATACGAAAAGTTTTTTTTATACTATGAAATAAACTTTCCAAAATTTTTATATAATTTTTAAAAGCCAGTAACAAAAACAAAGTTTAAGGGGGCCAAGAATGCCAACATATTTAAATCATTGCTATATATGTGTGTATACACTTATAATTAATAGGCATAAACTGGATTAAAATAGGATTAAACTGTAATATTATATAATTCACAATGTTGAATTAAAATACCAGTCAAATCTCTTCGTATGTACATACATACATATAATGGAAACTGATCATTCATTGCAGATTAAAATACGAACATAAATACCTTCTACATAACTTGGTTATAAAATTGTAATTTTCTCATGTTGATTGGAAGCATCTGGTTTAACACCTTCACGCGTGGGTGTCCCAGTACCCCTGATTGATGCATGACCTGTCGGCCGACCATCCGGCGCATTACACATGCCACCCTTCCTACACGCCCTACACTCCCACCCCTAAACTGGGACAGTCTTTGCCGTGTCCCAATCCTTAACATTTACTTCCATGTCACTCAAATAGTCTCGCATAATTAAATCGCACCTAGAAAAACACAGTTTGCAAGCAATATTGAAGAGTCTTTATAAAAACCTCGGTCGTTTCTCGCCGGAGATGTATCTGGCAGTTGGAAAATGGATTCAGCGAGGGGACCGGGGGTAGTTTAAGTTCATTTTACGTTATGAAAAGCCCCCTCCCCTTTCTACTTCAGTCTCAGACGAAGCTTATAATTGTGACTTAAGACGATTAATAATACAATGGGGATGAGGGGGAGACGATCTCTATCATGGAAGTAATTTAGATTATATGAAATTAAGTGATTTGACTCATATAATACATACTCTTGTTAGAAATATCAATCTTATATTATCAGATCAGCAATTCCAATGTGGAACGTCAAGAATATTCGTAATGAAGTATCTACATACATACATATATTTACAAATGCGTCCCTCGAATATTTTCCAATACAATATTGAAGGTGTAGATCATTTATTTCGTGAAAATTAAATATTATAACTCAGGACAAAGTCTTCAGAAGTAAGCCATCATCAAAACAAGATTCCAATAAGATCATACATATAATGTAATAACTTCATAATCTTGTATACTTGCCCACCCTTAAGTTACGGAAATGAATCGTTGTTGAAAATAAAAACTAATTGTCATGCTTTGATATCTTTCTGGATTGCTGACAGATATCAAAGCTGAATTTCCTGACTCAGGAAAGTCACAAACTGGATTTATGAATATCGTACAAATTATAATTGAAAAGAATGCAACCGATATGCAGCGCAAGAAAAATTGATATATTTTTATAAAATTTTAAAGCCATTTCATTTAAAGATGTCCTGTTTTCAGAATTAAAATAATATTAATTTCGAAAAAATGAGTTGGTGATCGGTTTCACAATTTTCACTATATTATTATATTTTCAACATAAAAAACATTCATTCAACAGTATTAAATAAAACATTCTATACATTTATTATATAGGAAGACAGTATGCAAAGGACACATGTCAATATGTATTTTCCAGAGCGCTGACGTTAATTTGATGGGTTTATTTTGGTTCGACTTCGAGATAAACATGGAAATTTTAGTGAAAAACATTTTTTATTGCTATGAAATCGGCGAATTGACGCGTTGCATACCGGGAGGCTGGAAAGGATGTGGAGGTGGATGAAGGTGGGTTAAACGTTAACTTTTATACCTAATTACGCCTAACCGAGGTTAGAGTATCGCGTCGAATCCTCCCCGAACCGCTTTTTGGGTCGGGTCAAAATTCATATTAAAAAATAATGACATCGTTTCAGTGCCGGTGCCTGCTGGAGCGGCTTATTGGGATGGGGAGGGAGGGTCGTAAAATTTACAACTTGCTGATGGTAATTACCAAAGCATTTCGGTACCATCGTCGACAACCATCTCTTTGTGGAGGTCCAGTAGGCCTTTAACACTTAACGGCGGAATCGAAAGGGTTAAAGATGGCAAAATCGCGCCGTTTAGTGTCCATCGATGAAATGTGCAACGTTTTATGACAATAATACGTACATACATATGTACATACATACATATGTACATTCATATTATAATGCAATACATTTATAAAATCGTGTATATACATATGTACATATGTATGTTAATTAATTTTGTTAGAATTTCGCTAAAATGTCAATACGCAATTAGAGTGAACCTTAGTTCTTCTGTTAATTTTTCATACATAAGTTTGAAATATTAATTACATTAAGTGTACTTTGATGAGATGCGACGGCAAAAAATTATACACATGTACATCAGACGAGCAACCACTCATCGATAAATGCATGTGATATTTTTAGAACACACATTTATGCCATATTATTGTAGGATATTAATACAAATGATTATATTATGTATAATAATGTGGCTCATGCCGAACAGTTGGTACACATATGTGTTAGAGTTTAGTATTAAGAGTTGGTACCCCCGAGTCTGATCCGGGCGATACCCAGTAGCGGTTGTACCGCCGGGTTTGGTGCATCCGCTCTAAAATCGCCAGATAAACGAACGGCAGCTTTAAACGTAATTCTCGTTTTCTCGAATGATAGATTGCACATCAGATGACGAGTAACCTTTCGATGTGCACAGATGCAATTATTAAAATTGGGTTGGATCTTTCTGGCGAGTTTAATAAGGCAAGATTCGGAACTTATCGAATCTTGCCTTATTTAACTCGCCTGAAAGATCCAACTCAATTTTAATAATTGCATCTGTGCACATCGAAAGGTTACCCGTCATCTGATGTGCAATCTATCATTCGAGAAGGCGAGAATTGCATTTAAAGCAGCCGTCCGTTAATCTGTCGTTCAATTTGTCGCCGCATCCGTACCGCCATACCGGATGCGCTCGCGCATCGAATGCATACGAACAATAAACGTATAAGATTGAATTAAGTATCGCTTTTACTTGTCTCTCTCTCCTGAGTAACTGAACTCTATTACCTATCTCTGTACATCCTGTCTGTTGATTTTTCAATTAATAAAATAAAATAAAATAAAATAAAAATAAAATATTATTAATTCGGTTAAAAACATTAATGGATTTAATTTCACCAATAAATGAAATTCAACCAGGAAGGTCGACTCTCCCGACTTTACATCGTCATCGTCATTGGCAAGTTTTGCAATTATCCAATCGATGACAGCCAAAATGCACATTGCAGTCCTTCTTAAAAAAATGTTGACATTATTGATGCGAATTAACAATTGCGATTTTATTCAATCTGATGATCAAATCTTCCACTATCATTTACTTTTATACGATACAATTAAGTTATTTAATTAATGTTTATAAAAAAACCTAATGTACTAAATTATAAAAAATAATGATAAAATAAAAACAAATGTACTACAGTATAAACTATAAATATATAAAATGTGTGGGATTTCATGATTAGGATTTCAATGAGTGGGATTTCAATCAAAATTATGATCCCAGCTGAAATGGCACCCATGGCAACCCCCTTGGATCCGCCAGTGCATTCAGACTAAACATTTGTGAGATTTTTAAAATTAAACAAAATTGTAATGGTAAATGAACTTCATTATATTGGATTTATTTAGTGAGATTAATTCGATACAATTACAATATGTTCGATTCCAACCCTCCTAGTATTCCAAAATCAAAAAAGCAAATTAATTCTTAATCTAAACAAATGCTCCTATGGCATGAACTACGGAAAAGCCAAACAATTTTTTTTTCGCAAAATAGCGGCTGTTTGAAATAAAAAGTCTATTTTTTACCAGTTTTTTTTACTTTTCCGAATTTTTTAAAAATAGTAAAAATTGGAATTTTGTCATAGTTCTAGTTCATGCGATAGAAGAATGTATAGAGAAGGCTGACATCAAATTTCAAGTAAATTTGTCCAGTTGAACTTGAGATATCATGTCAACCGTCTCGAAAAAAGTAGTTTCGAGAAAAACGCGTTTAAAGTTTCGGGTTGACTTACCGGTCAGATGCCACGTCACTAAAGCAGCTATATCTCCGAAAATAATTTGAATTTTGAAAAATCCTCTTAAGTACATATTTTTAAAGGCTTAAGATTTGAAAATATGAAAGAAAAAAAAAATCTATTTTTTCAAATTTCTAGACTAGAATACCCCCTTAAAACATTTTAACAAACGAAAAAATTTTATGGCAAATTTTTCATCGTTCTTACCACTCAGTCGATAAGTTCACCATTTTAAAGTAATTATTTTGAAATCATATCTCCATATTCTAGATATGTAATTCCTTGTAATAGATAAAACATAGATAAAGTAAAAAACTATGCTTTTCTTGGCGATTCGGGCACCTGGCTTATCGTAAATACGTCTAAATCATCAGATAAGCACTGCTTATTATTCTCGCAGCCGTTCGAATGCAATTGTTTAGGGATGGGTGGGTTGCAGTTTTGTTGTTTTCGAATTTGCAAAAAAGGCTGCACCAACCACCCATCCCCTATCCCCCCCCCCCCGCTCAAACGCCCAGTAGTGCAAACGGACTAGAATGCAATTAACTTGATTTATGATCGCCATTTACTCACCGGCACGGCTACACGCAACGCCATCGTAATTTTAGCGGCAGGGACGCGAACTGCGACCGGGCCGGGCCATGTCGACAAATTATTTTTTTTACAAATTTGCCCGGAGCAGCTATGAACCAATTATCGTTTGATATTACACTATCTAAGAGTCCATTCAATTGACAATGTTTTCAATTCAATATTTGTGTTTCGGCTATTCTATGAGAATTTATTTGTAAAATAAATGTAACGCTTTTTTAAAAGTACTTATTTATTTATTGAAAAATCGACAGACAACAAATGTAGAAATGCATAAAAATAAAGAATAAATCTAAAAAAATAAAATGACATCTGAGCCCAATTATAGACTTTTTCAAATTATATAAAATGGTACATACATATGTAGACAAACAAATGAAAAAGAAAATAATAAAACTAAAACATGACTAAAGCATGGATAAATATAACAGTACATAACTAAACATAAAGTGATATGATATAGGATAAAGATTATATATGTATAATAGAAATAGAAAATGGATCAATCAATCAAGACTCTCCTGGATTGATGCAAGGAAATACGGAATATATCAACGTAAGTCAGCACCCCGTTAAACATACGATAAACACTCTGTAGATCGGCATATTTTAGGGAATTTAGAGATAGGCATGTTTTGAAGGGATTAAGTGAAAATAATGCAACGTGTCTAGAATACCTAACTGGGATCCTGAAACCAACCTTAGAAAATCGGGACAATCAATTATACTTTGCGTGTGATGAAATTCTATATGCATATGAGCCGTTATATTTGAAAGTGGCATAAGTCCACATTTCTTCATTTCTATAGGTATGACGAATTAGTAATTTATTATAATACATACATGTACAGGTATTCCTCGACTTACGACGGAGATACGTTCCTGAACCTCGGTCGAAAGTCGAATCCGTCGTAAGTCGAAGAATATATTTATATATTTTTTTCGGTGATTTTACTTACTTTTATTAATACAGTCATTAAAATTAATTCATATTTAAATTTAAAAAAAATTCTACATCATCCGTACTTATTAATTATAAATTATACATCCTCATCACTTATCACATAAGTACAATCCATTTCTTCATCTTCAGTTTGAGATACAGTCGTATGAGTTTTTTTGAAAAATGTGTCTAATTTTGTTTGAAAAGTATCCTGTTTTTTTTCTCTATATATTTCTTGGTAGCATGCAAGATTTCCTTGAATCCTGCGGTTCACATTTGAAAATCTTTCAATGTCTGGTTCCATCATTTCAAACTTTTGTATTCCTTGATTAATTAAATTAAAAGCAGCAGCCATTTCTTTCAATACAATTTTTTTCAGCGGTTCCGCAGATGTGATTGATTTATTTTCATCAATATCCTCTTCTGCAACCATTTGAGTTTCAAGATCTAATAATTCTGCATTGGTTAGATCTTCTAAATTATTTTCAAGAAGTTGGTTGATGTCTTCGTTATCTACGTCAAATTGTAGACGTTCACTAAATTGTACGATTAGGTTAGTAATATCCTCGACATTTTTTTTCTTTTTCGTATATGCAAAGAGAAACGGGTTCAAATCGATAATTTTTAAATAATGAGCTTTAAGAGACGCAATGGAATTCCCTTTTCAATCTTGTCATCGATCCAAATCACTAGTATTTTTTCCATTTGTTGAATGGGTCCAAGTCTTTTTTTATTTATTATTTTAGATTTGAATGAAAAGGACCCTTTAACGGCTTTACAATTTTTTTTACCACTATCATATTGTTTTATCACTTCAAGTTTAATTTCGAAGTCTATCACCTTTCTCTTTTTTTTAACAAGAGTTTATTTATCAGTCATTATCACGTTTCTTTATCACACATTATAAATGTTCTTATAAATAAAAATTTGAGCATTAATCAACACGAAATTTAGAAAATAAACATCCTAAAACAATTACGAACAGTTATGTAACAAACAGTAACGACCGTATGAGTTTGTTACCGTCGTGCGACTGGTGACGAATCCCAAAAGAATGAGTCATAACTTAATTTTTAAAACTACTGATATGTTTCATTTCTTCCGAAAGAGAATTCCCCGTTTTCATAACTCACATCCGCTTGAGATTTATCAATCAATTTTTGAAAATAAATTAATTAATAAAAAATATATTATTTTTTTTCGGTTTTAAGTGCGAACCGTCGTAAGTCGAGGACTACCTGTATTATATAATTTATGTACTTATATATGTAAGCACTATATGACAACATCTAGAAAATGGAATTTTTAAAATATTATTTCAAATTCGTATATTCGTATATTCAAAATATTATGTACGTAGTAACATAGGTGAAGTTTTGTGATCATGCAAAAAATCGAGCTGTAGAATTTTTCTCTTAGATCGAGGTTTTTATTCGACATTGTTCACAGTATCGAACGAAAATTTCATGTATTTCATTTCTTGTACATATGTATGTATACGTAAGTTTCAGATTGAGGCTAAGTAAAATAGTTTAATATATTTAAATAATATGGATGCGGTGCATCCGCTCTAAAATCGCCAGACAAATTGAACGACAGATTAACGGACGGCTGTTTTAAATGCAATTCTCGTCTTCTAAATGGTAATTATTAAAATTGAGTTGGAACTTTCAGGCGAGTTTAATAAGGCAAGATTCGATAAGTTCCGAATCTTGCCTTATTAAACTCGCCAGAAAGATCCAACTCAATTTTAATAATTGCATCTGTACAAATCGAAAGGCTACTCGTCATCTGATCTGCAATCTATCATTCGAGAAAACGAGAATTGCGTTTAAAGCTGCCGTTCTGTTAATCTGGCGATTTTAGAGCGGATGCACCAAACCCAGATAATATAATTCCAAATTGTAACAGGAGAATGTTCATCTATAATACATAGTACTAGTAATCATGCCTACTAGACTGTTTCGCATTTTTTTTTTGCTTTTCATTTTGTCGTCGCTGCCAATAGGGAATCTGCATCATACGGATTTTTATGCAGAGGGATATCGTTTAAAAATGTTTACTTAAATGCAGTAGCGGCTCGTGAGATTTCATAGTGGGGAGGGGGGCTGCAGAGATTATTCAGGCTGTAGTAGCTCGTTAACCAAACCGTTGATCGAATGAAAACAAAAATAGCTTGAATATATACTATAATGGGAGGCCTGCAACCCCAGAGACCATGTGGACGACAAAAATAGCATGAATTTCTACTGTATTGGGATGACTGCAGCTCCGCAGCCCATATGCACGAGCCACCACTGCTTAAATGTTAAAAAAATAAACTTTAGATTTATTTTTATTTTTATTTCCTCCTCGATAGATATTTAAACTCATAAGCACTTTAAATTTCACCATGAAGATTATAATTGGTTTTTGCGCCCCATAACGGTTTCTGCGTCCCTTTTCCTCTCATCTTCCCTCGAAAAAAAAATGTAAATCTTCAACATTAATATTGTTCGTTATGCATAACAATAAGGTATGCTTTAGTAGCGATGTTCGCTTCTAAAACATTTTTCATCTGCCAACTTGTGAAGTATTCATACTTAATTCTAAATCCTCCTCAATTGGCTGGAAATCAAATTAAAATCATATTTTCTCGTTCAATTTCTTTCTCTAAACAAGGGTTCAGTTGTACTTGGCTTATTTATAATACGATTTGAGAGTTTTATAAAAAAACATTATATATGCATATATTATATTATTATGTTGGTTTTATGCACACATACATGTATATTTATTTATTTTTTACATATATACCTGAAAGGCTTACAGGTAATCCCAATGCGCCGTCCTGCCCAATTACAAACATTGCAGCATTTTTTGATTATACAAGTCGTTGAATTACGAGACACTGAAAAACTCGCAAATTTACGAGACATCTATGAATTTTACATAAATTTTATTATACATTAATCAATCTCAAATAGTGGTGACATAGTAGGTAGGAAGGATATTTAACCAATTTTACCGGGAACCGTTTCAACAATGAAATCAGAGAAAATTGGCAAACTTTGATAGGAAACGATTGACCTGGATTCACAAATATCCAGGTCTGACCAGCAAGACTACAGATATACTCAGAAAAATTCTTTTTATTCGAGGTCAGCTCAGCCCGGGGCCTATATATATATATATATATATATATATATATATATATATATATATATATATATATATATATATATATATATATATATATATATACATATATATATATTTAGGTCAAATAATTGACATGTCTGGTAGTAAAAATGAAGAGATAAAGAGACGTATGAAATTAGGGTGGAGTGCATTTGGACGGATGAATGCTGTTTTTAAATCAAAAATGCCCCTCTGCCTGAAGAAAAGGATCTTTGATCAATGCGTTTTGCCAGTGATGACGTATGGATGTGAAACTTGGACACTGAACGCCAAGATGCAAAATAAAATCCAATGCACTCAAAGAAGTATGGAACGCTGTATGCTTGGCATAACGAGGAAAGACAGGAAGCGGAACACGTGGGTGAGAAATATGACAAGGGTAGTGGACATAGTGGATAGAGTGAAGAGATTGAAATGGCAATGGGCGGGTCACGTAGCTAGGAGGATGGACGAAAGGTGGACAAAAGAAGTGCTTGAATGGTACCCGAGAGAAGGCAAAAGAGTAAAAGGAAGACCGCAAGGAAGATGGGTGAACGAAATTAGGAAAATGTGCGGAATGAGATGGATGAGTGTTGCGCAAAACAGAGACGAGTGGAAGCGTGTTGGAGAGGCCTTCATCCAGCAGTGGATGGCGAATGGCTGTAAATGATGATGATGATATATATATATATATATATAAAAATATATATATATAAATATATATATTTTTTTTTTTTCAGGGAAAAACGTTATACTTTTTATACCTCAAACCATAATATGGTTTTTTATTTACCAAACCTCGCTCCTTCTTACTATTACCTATTTAGTTCCATGGAGGCCACATTAAGAAGAAAAAAATTCAACAGCGTGAGTGATGTGGTAAACCAACTATTAACATTTATTAATTCAAAACTGGCAATATTTTTCAAGAAAAGGATTGAAATATCGACAAAAAGATGGTAAAGAGTCATAAAAATTGGATTGGAATATTTAAGTTGATCTGCAAAAAAATGGATTTCTTTCCGGTACCCCTAATATATACATATACATATATACATGTGTATATAAATAAATAATATGTCAGTATGCAAACATAATAAAGTCATGACTAAATACATATGTATTTATGTATTTAGTCATAACATTATTCAGAAGAATTTATTTCATTGCAATACAAAACGCATTAGTTACAATTGGTTTTGAAGCTCTCTCGTTAACGAAACCGTCAAAAGCATTCGTGAATTAGAACTTGCTAATTAGCGACATATGTACATATTATACATACATATGAAAACGTTTTGAATTGTCTGCTTTTGAAATATAATTTCACGCGAATGAGAAAACGCGTCAGGTTGAATTAAAATCGTATAGTCGCCGTTAATTAACGGTGATCAAATGAAACGAACGGGAAGTTTTTCTTAAATATAACGCATATTTTCTTGGTGAACATCGTAAATCGTTACTTTGTCTGAAATTTTGTCCCACGAATAATTGCTAAAATATATGTTTTATTTTATAAAAACTTCTGGCCCGTTTATTAGATCACTTAATTTGTATTATTGGAAGGCAAACATAAGTAGTCTAATGTCTGCGAGCAAGCACAAAAGGGTAATTCTAAATTGGAGAATATGCCATAAAAATTTGGATGGTTGTAAAGTAAAATAATTGGCGGTTATTTTGGGGAATCGGAAGCTGTAAGGCTACACCGCAGATGAGCCCCCTATTCTGCAATCCCCCTCGAAGGAATACTGCATTCAAATTGAATTTATTCACTTATCTAATATATAATTTCGAAAGAGACTTTGTAAATATAAATGTTTGTAAGTAACTTTGGTTGGGAATAGTTTACAAGTCAAAATTTCTAAGACTACGGGTAGATTTTTTTTCTATTCAAATAAATTAAATAAAAAAACAAATAAATATTTACTGTTAGATTCGCTATGTTTACGCTGTTTATATTGCAAATATTGAGCGAAGCCGGGTAAAACAACTAGTGTACTATAAAACTTTGTACAATAAATGTGTGTATATGTAAGTACTAGTTTTATGTCCTTGAAATTTCAAAGGTTGCTTTAGGATTGATACATGCTCGCGATTAAGCGATTGATTGAATCGCTTAAGCCAATTTAATTATGCAATAAAAATAATAATAAATAAAAGTCGAAATCTGAATTTGAATCGGATAATATGAAAAGTACGTATTTTTATATAGCGTGACGTAAGCAAAAATGTATGTAAACAGTTTAGAAAACCCAATGCCCACAATTATGTATGTATAAACAAACCCCGGTCATTGACCTCGCAACCTTGAATATATTATATATATACATATATATTATATATATATGTATATATATATATATATATATATATATATATATATATATATATATATATATATATATATATATATATATATATATATATATATATATTTATATATATATATATATATATATATATATATATATATATATATATATATATATATATATATATATATATATATATATATTTATATATATATATATATATATATATATATATATATATATATATATATATATATATATCTATATATATATATATATATATATATATATATATATATATACATATATATATATATATATATATATATATATATATATATATATATATATATATATATATATATATATATATATATATATATATATATATATATATATATATATATATATATTCGGTGAAAATATTATAGGAAATTATTTTTATCCATATTTTACCGGCAGGCAAATCGAGCGATTTCGTGGAAGTACTCGTAATGATATACATGAGATATGCAACACACCTCTTTAGTTCTTTATACGATTTGCATACAAGTTACGAATTTAATTTAAAAAGTAATTTATTTTAATAGTATTTGCTACCTGTTTTTCATTTGCATTATTTTGTATTTTGTGAAATGGTCATTTATTTGAAAATCGTGGCGTGCCATTTATTAGCTACCACTGTACATACAAACATTAATAATTTTAATAGTTCAAATCAAGGTAGTTTGTAAAAATTTGTTTTCTTTGTATTACATACATAGAGGTACATGCATTCTATCAAGAGAAATTGTTATTTGTTGATTTTTGCACCAAACTGACGTTAGCGGCTGTGTAAGGGTTAGCCGGTTCGTTAAAATATTTACGGTTTGGGTTGGTCTAATTAATTTTAGATTTCAAAGATTTAGTTTCAGTTTTGAGTGAGACGACGTGATAATGAACATTCAACAGTTCATCGGCCATAAAATGCAAAACAATAAAGGCCTCAATAAAACACCCTATTTTCCTCTTTACCCTACCGTCTAAAGGGGATCGATTCCAATTTATGTAGTTGTTAAATATTCTGCTTTACCTTGATCGGGTGCTCCCTATTCATCCCCAATCATTCTGGAGATAAATCTAAGGGTTTGGAGAGAACCATTTTCCGTACCTGATATCATACCTGAACAATAACACACAATATTTTAAAAGTGCCATTTATATTTTACGAAATCAATAATATTTTTTGGAAATTTTATCTCATTTTAAAATTTCAAAATCGTTTTTGAAAATTTAATCCTTTGTAATCTCTAATTTATTATCTAATTTTCGTTCCTTTCTTCTATGCTTCTTCATAATGACATAACATCGCCTGTGGAATTATTGTTAAAATAGTTTTTTTTTTTATAAAATCAGATTTTTACATTTACTCATTATATCATATATATAAAGACGGTAATCTGTTAATTTAGCGAGGTTTTGAACCATTTTTTTATAGATTTATTTTTAATAAAATTTAAATTTAAATCGCTGTTTGATTTATTTATTTATTTAATAGTTTTGGACCATTGTGGCATTACAGGAAGAACCTAATGCGCTACAATGGCCTACATTTGAAAAATATATAAAAACAAGTAAACTGTAAATAAAGGAAAAAAGCAAAAGCAGAAAACATGGTTAAATAAAATAATAAAAAAAGTCATTCTCATATCAAAAAAAAAATAACAAAAGTGTAAAAATCAAAAATAAAATCCATAAATCCCATTCTTTGTTTACACTGAAAAAAATTAAAATAGTATATAAAAATATACAAAGGAGAAAGAAAAAGTAAAATAAAATAAAACAAAATATGAATAAAAAATAAAATCACCGCGAGGCCCAAATGGAAGAGAGTAGATTAAGATTCCACTCATACATAATAGTCAAATTAAGAAAGTAATGATGAGCGCAGGTTACCAGATAAATATGTTAAAATAATATCCGATAATCTACGCTCCCCAAGGTGGAAAATATCACATTCAGGGACAGCAGCAATGATTTCATTGAGAAGTCGAATAGCTCTTGGAATAGGAGCCATTCGAAAAAGAACTGTGCGAGCAGCAGGTACAACCATCAAATGATGATGTCTACCACGCACATAATTATTAGGGACATAAAGTCCCAACTGTTCCAGCAACAACGGGCATGACGTATTACCACGCAATAGCTGGAGAACGAAACGAATTAACGAGAAGATTCTTCGAAGTTCAAGGGAATTATACCCAAGCATGCCCAAAAGGAAAGGAGTAGGATAGAGATATGGGTAGTACCCATACTCTTTCTTATAAAGAAAACGAAGAAATGCTTTTTGCACTTTTTCGATAATAAGAGAGTAGTTTGCTTCATGCGGATTCCACACAATTGCATTATACTCAAGCTTACTTCTAACAAGCGAGTTGAAAAGCAAGCGAGAAGACAAGGGGTTGGAGAATAATCTAGCATATCTAAAGACAAATCCAAGTCGACGAAAGGAAACGTTAGCGATTGTCTTGATGTGGTTGTGAAAGGTGAATTGAGGATCAAAAGTGATACCCAAGTCGACCATTGATTCCACGCGCTTCAACAATACGGATCCAATGCAATATCCGTGACAATAGCGCGAATTCGCACGTCCATAACTCATAATGGCACATTTACTAGTATTCAGTTCAAGCCCTAAACTGGAACTGAACTCTAAAACAGCGTTAATATCAGCTTGAAGGAGAGAGGCTTGCCTCTCATCCGAAACAGCTAAGAATAATTTAACGTCGTCTGCAAACAAGAGACATGAAGCATTGCGTAGTACTTTAGGGAGGTTATTAATAACTATAGTAAATAATAAAGGTCCTAAGGTGGACCCCTGAGTTACACCAGATCGCGTAAAATATGAAGGAGATTCATAAATACCATATCTAACAAATTGCTTCCTATCACTAAGATAAGAAGCAAAGAGTTTAAGAAGACGTAGAGAAAAGCCCACTTCAGCTAATCTGACCATAAGAGCGTCATTATTAACAAGAACAAAGGCCTTACGAAAATCAAAGTAGGCTACATCAACTTGTTGACCACCGTCAACTTTAGACATGGTATAATATGAAAAGCAGGCAAGATTAGTGGTAGTGGAACGACATGGTGAAAAACCATGCTGCTCATCACACAACAATCTTTTGGACTGCAAAAGAATCAAACGGTGAAGGATATTATCGAAAATTTTGGGAATAGCCGAGATAAATGAATGATGATGAATCGTCCTATCAAAATTGTTTTAAGCAATTCAGTTTATATTATTCACGTGTTTATTCCCATTTTTATTTCAGTAGGTAGTTGTTACATAGGTATTGGTTTATATGTACATAATATTGACTTTGGGAATGGGCCCGGCAAAAGGGCCCACGCAAATGTTGAAACTTACATTTCTAGCCTAATAAAAAAAGTTAACCGATCCTTGGGCTGTTTAAGCAGGTATTAGTTGTTTGTGTATATCGTAAGAAATTTGTTTTGTTGAAATACCCAAACTTTAGGTCCCAAAGTGCAGTATCCTATAAATTTTTACACACTTGAAAAAAATGCTAATATATATATATATATATATATATATATATATATATATATATATATATATATATATATATATATATATATATATATATATATATATATATATATGTATATATATATATATATATATATATATATATATATATATATATATATATATATAAAAATATATATATATATATATATATATATATATATATATATATATATATATATATATATATATATATATATATATATATATATATATATATATATATATATATATATATATATATATATATATATATATATATATATATATATATATATATATATATATATATATATATATATATATATATATATATATATATATATATATATATATATATATATATATATATATATATATATATATATATATATATATATATATATATATATATATATATATATATATATATATATATATATATATATATATATATATATATATATATATATATATATATATATATACGAATACACGCATTCGCCAAAGAATTTGCCGAATCCGTGAACTGGGCAACGTGCTTGCATTTTTCACGCATTCGGCAATTCTGTTCGTGAAGATTTTCCTGTGATATTAAGCATGTATGTGATATGTGTGTACATGTAGTTAAAAGAATCCATAATGAACTCTTTGTTTGTACATGCTTAATATCACAGGAAAATCTTCACGATAATTGCCCGTTAAATTTTCCCATTTTTTCCGCCCCCTGGGCGTTGTCGACCGGTGGTCAGAATGTAAAAATGCTTCGGTTTGTTTGCGGTTCAGATTAAAATTACAATATTGGTTGGGCAACAACAGTTAGCCGTTTGTGTGTCCACCACCCCCAAAACTCCCTGCGCCGGCCCTCCCGGAGGAAAATCATTAGAATTCCGCGTGCGTGAGGGCAAATGAAGTAAGTCTAGGCACAGTATCCTCTCTTCTGGACCCTCCAAGCCCCAATATTCACTAACAACTAACCGCCGTAACCAAGAAGTGAGGATTTCAGCGAATTAACAACTTATCACGTGAACTACATATGTGTGTACATATGTATGTTTATGCTGTGGCGGCTCGTGGATATAATAATTGGGGGTTCTGTGGTAAATTAAAAATCAGTAAAAGTGCATATCACTTATATTTTATTAAAAACAAAATCCATCCGTCTATTTTTGCTATTGGCAAATTTGTCTATAAATTTTTCATTAAAATTCGTTATTTTTCTCATCATATCTTTCTCTATTGAAAGCACAGATAAAGCTGTCAATTTCTCTTGACTCGTTGTGTTTCTGAGGTAATTTTTGATTCTATTTAATGCAGAAAAGTATCGCTCAGGTTCTGCAGTTTTCATTGGAGTGGTAGTCAAAATTTTTAAGAGGTTCGTTAATTTTCCAAGAACATCGCATAAGTTATTAGCATGGATAAATGGAATTGTTAAAGTTATGCATTTCTACTCTTTCGTAAAATACTTTAAATTCCGTAAGAAGCTTCTCCTTCTCAAGCATTGTATATGATTCGATGGTTTGATTAATTTCTTCAACTGGCATTCTTTGGAGTTATTTTTTAAAGTTTTCTCTATCAAACAATTTCGCAGCCAATAATTGGTTATTGAAACTCTTTCAATAACCAATTATTGGCTGCGATTATTGGCTGCAATTTTTGGGGGCGATTATTGGCTGCGATTATTGGCTCCAATTATTGGCTGAAACTCTTTCAATAACCAATTATTGGCTGCGATTTATTATCTTTGTTCCATAACTGAATTTAACCTAAACTTATTACGTCGCACATATCTCTAGCTTCCTGAAACTGCGACGAAGACAATTCGCTGTATGAATTTTGTATTTTCAATATGGCATTCTTAAAATTTTTTAAGTTTTTTTGTATTGAAAATATGTCGATTTCCCTAGATTTCATTTGATTATAAAGGATTTTATTCAAACATTCAAAGGATCATTCAATGTATGCAATAATGTGGATGAATCTACAATCGCTTTATCTGTAGCTTGATGTGTAGATTGGAGTTCTTGAAAACATTGCTTAAGAAAGGTAAAAATTCGCTGGTTCAGCCAATACAACGAACGGCGCTGTTCGAGTCTGCAGCGCGACGTTGACTAAACGGCGAGACACCCCCCGCGCCCCCTCCACACGTTTTCAAATCCATGGAAAATATCGCTGCACAAGCACACAGCGTCGCTCTTCCAGTGCATTACTGTACACCGCAGTCGGCACTCCACACTATGTATACAGTAATGCATCGGTGGACCGTGCACCTCACCGGCGTGGGCACGCGCTGACCATTATACGCGCTAAACTTACTACACACTACACAGATTATCTTATAATATTAAATATACAATTAATGTATATTAAATATACAATTAATGTACACCCAAATCTTTTATATTTGGTCATGTAATGAAATTCTTCTATGACTATATATGTACGTTTTACATTTTTGTACTGTTATCTAATTTTTGTGATTGATTTTCTTGCAGAATTTATATTTTGTAAAACTATTTTTCCAAAAAAAGCAAATTTTATTCAATATTTGAACTTTGACTTGTTCAATTTACAAAACATTACAATGCATATTACATAAAAAGTTGAAGAGAAGTCACTCGATGTAAAGTGTTTTGTTTATTTTTTACACCCGAAAGTGAGTTAGTCTATCCGTGCTAGAGAAGAGGAAATAGATAACGACGATAAGAGTTTTTCACACTTTACAGTCGAGCAGGGGTGAATTTCCTCGAGACAGGGGTAAACAACGACTACACGGAAGATCCACTCTGGCTTTCTCTCTGAGATAACGCAACAAAAGGGCAAATAAACTCACCCCTCTGTCTTTTTATCCGTCTCTTTCCATTGTCAACAAATCGTCGTTTCCCCGAAATGCCTCCTCTCGCTCTCGCCGTTCTTGACTGCAGCTTCTGAATGCCAATTTGTAACCGGAAACCGTTTATCAAATCGACACATAAACTTGCACATTTATGCTTGCCAATATAAGATTCTCATAAGATTTATTCAATAGTATGAATTTCATTCTTTTTCAAATTGATATATTTACGTTGGATTATAGGTAAATATAATATGTAAGTTTATACATACATATGTATTTATACGGTAAAATTTAAAAGATTCGCAAGTAAAACTAAGTTTGTAATAGTTTCATCATTAATTAGTTATTCATGTGCGGTAAAAATCATGAATTGTAAAATTGCGAGATAGAAGCATTTAATGAATCCATATTATCATATATATAAAGACGGTAATCTGTGTGTGTGTGTGTGTATGTGTGTGTGTGTGTGTGTGTGTGTGTGTGTGTGGGTGGGTGTGTGGGTGTGTGGGTGTGTGTGTGTGGGTGTGGGTGTGTGTGAACATAATGAATGAATCGATAAAAATCGATAAATTCATTTTTCGACGAGACGACTTTGTCGCGACTCGAACCAATCACCCCAATAGCCTGAATATAGGTCTAAATTGAGCTAATGGTCACGGACATCACGCCAAATCCAATTCTTCATTTCGCCTTTTTTTTTTAAACATTAATTGACATATTCCTTCTCGCCATATAAAAATTTTAATAATTTCATTTAGCGAGGTTTTGAACCATTTTTTTATATATTTATTTTCAATTAAATTAAAATTATAATTTAAATTATTTATATTTTGACGATATTCGAGAAAAAAATTGATTTTATTCACCGCGGGTGCCGGGAATCGAACCTCGGACCCTCCGATCCAAACGCAATGTCCTCACGAGCCCGCGCCGCACGCCATATCCTCGCCCAGAATACGTGTTGTAAATACACATCATATGTATGCACATAATTTGTTATGTGTAATAATAATATTCAACGTTACGAGATCAATGACCGTTTGTGTATAATCGGAAAATATTACATTTTGTTAACGTTAACTTTAAGAATTGAAAATTATTACAAATAAAGAATTGAAAACTATCTATGAGAGCCTACGAAAATAACGGTTCCGGTTCCGGATTTTTTTTTTAGTTTTATACGGGTATATAATAATTTTATACCCATGCGATGATATTTCATCGGGCTATTCACTAGTGTAATTATAATCATGAAATAAATTAAATGATTTAATATATTTAAACCGGAAAAATTGCGCATTTTCTCACAATAAACGCTTAGATATCATAAACGAGAAGGAACCAACAAAAATCATTGTCATATTCGAATTTAGTGGGCTAAATTTATTAGTTAATTGATTAATCTCCGCTCCGGTAAGTAAAAAGTGTGATTTTCTTTGTTCCTCAGTGTATCCAATAACTGTCAGATTGATAACGTTCACGTCTGAAGTGATACTGAAAACGTTCTTATTGCCGATATATGTATGTGCGTCATTATCAAATTTTATTTTTGACACTTCTTATATTCCCCAAATACTTTTTTTTTTGTTAATTTTTAACAATATGTGAGTGCCAAGCCAATTGGACTCTTTTGATGAAAATTATCCACTAATTTTTCAAACTTTCTCGATTAGCGAGGTTTTTCGAGAAGTAAGATAACCCGATTATGTTTACATTGTTTCTTTGTTAATGTATTCATTAGGGTGTGTAACGTACCACGAGATGATCCGTAATAGAATTAGTCGGTTGTATGAAACTTTTCGACTTGTCCCGTGAAACTCGAGTCACCCTCGGTGTAGACGAGGGATGGGGAGAAGTTAGGGTGACGCTGCTGAGCCTTTACAACCCTTCCAGACGCCTCGTGCCTTTGATAGTCTAATGCAATAAAACTTGGACGAATTTAATAATGCAGTAATGAGAGAATTCCTTATTCTTGGCTGGTACGTATGCGCCTTAGGGGTGGGACACCTATGTACATCGTGTAACGGTCTCGTAAGTGAGGATCTCTAGTGATATACATAAATTCACAAGACCCACGAGATACCTCAACAATGTTCATTTGCTAGACATATATTTCGACAGAATTACAATAGTCAACTCACTAAACCAGCCCGATACCTTCATCAATGTAAAACGTTGAAATCGTTTTCGTTTCTGGGCTTAAATTTAATTTAAAATATAATATTGCGAAGACTGATCTTTGTTGGTAAAGTGATGATATGGGAGAGGATGATTATTTGCAACATACATACATAATTTATTTTATTTTAATTTTAAATATTTTTTTGCTACAGTATCTTTACTTTTGCCCAAAACGACACTGTGACCAAATATTTAAACAAAATATAATTCCCGTGAAAAGAAAAAATAATATTTGCCGAAATTGCTATGACCGAATTTCTTGGATTTTAAGCCGAGCCGCCGGTGTTTTCTGGTACCGTGAATCCCGGTGCTGAAACTAATCTGAATACCGGGATTACGGTGCTGGCAGAGATTTCTTTAAAAATATTATTTTTACAAAAATAATATGGAAAAAAGGCATAACACAACATTATATAATGAACAAAGGTGGGATGGGTAATGACAGTTATAGTCCATTTGTTTTCCACCCATTTCGACGCCAGCTTGCCGTTTCCACGAAATGGTATGAACGGCCTGTATTGTGTCGCAGATATTATGCTCAACCGCAATGATATTTGAAGCATATTTGAACTGATTCGAACTCAGAATCGACCACTAATCACGTTTTCGTGATCTAGAAAAATGTGTGTGTGTCTGTGTTTCTGTGTGAGTGTACATATTTTGGGAGTTTTTGAACACTGTTCGTCCTATCGAACTGAAACTTAGTAATGGTAACTGAAATTTTTACACTGTTCGACACGAAACATGTTTCAGAGACGAGATATGACTTTTCTTATAGATCTATGCCCAGTGAACACGAATCAGGTAATAAAAAGTGTTGATTGGTTCGAGATTCGGAGATATATGTGTTTTTTAAATCGCGCGATTTTTCTATATCTTGGTGTTGTTCGGTCGATTTCTCAAAATCTGTTAATTTTCTGTTCAAAATGAATATTGGAATCTATTGATTCCAATATTCATTCAAGATCTACGGATAAAATATCCGATTGGAATCGGGTATTTTATCTTTCATTTGTAGTACTTTTCAGCTTTCAAATCTCTCTAAGTAGTCGTCCAGTTCAAATCAAAAGTCAAAATTACGTATTTTCACTTGGGATTTTTTCACACTGTTAATACTATATTATAGTGAGTATTTTCTATTGAAACATGTTTATTAGAATAGTGTTCTGGCCAGACTATTTTTTGATTTCGTTTAAAAGGGTTAATTGGATGTGTGGTGAACTTTAAATCGGTAAAATTTCGAACAAAAAGCTCTTACTAGTGTTTACTCGTATTTACACGAATCCGAATTGAATTAATAGGGATAATATATTAAATTATCTTTATATGAGAATTAAATAAAATTCCACTTGGAAAAATCATATTTCGACTATTCTTGTGGATTAATAACAAAAATTCGTTTATTTTAAGCCAGTTATCAATAGGTGTCCTCTTTCTTTTTAAGATTTTGAATTAAATTATTTCCCAAACCACTCATCAAATCGGACTGTAATTTTTTACTTGTAATAGAAATTATTAATATTTTACCCCAATATTTAAGTACGTTCACACATACCCCGGTATGTGTGAACATACATACATATGTATGTTCGATAATCGAATTTTGTTTTTTATCCTTCTAATATTCCTCAAATACATAGATAAAGTCATAGGTTGGTCACATCCGAATTTTTTACATAAAGTAAATGTAATTGTAGTTTTGTTTTATATTACATAGGTGGATTGTTTCAATCAATAATTACTAGACGGTACAAACTATTTGTAAAAAACGAATCAATGAATCAAAGCGATGTTTTTTACTTTATTTAATTAAATTTTCGGATGTGTTTTATTTAATCTTAGAAATTTATGGATGCGAACCGAAAATTTAAAGAACTCTCAAAATTAGTACGCCAATATGGGAGTATTTTTTGCGTGAAACATCGGGAGAGCTTGCAAAATGCAATTGAACGTTTTTGAAATATGAAAACATGCACTTGAACTTTTTTTACTTGTTTATACATTTGAAATCCCGGTGCTTGCACCGGGATCCCGGGATCGGAAATTCCCAGCACCGCAATCCCGGTGCTGAAGTAACCTTCCGGGATTGGAAGCACTAATACATATCATGTATTTATACCTTGTATTAAATGTATAGTACCATCTGTGAACAATTATCCAAATGAATTCAAAAATAATATTAAGTCGTTGTAAAAACCATTACGTATTTAAGTTTCAAACCAGATAAAATAAATATTTTCCATCTATTGAAGAAAAGTCAAACTAACAGATACTAATAATTAGAGACAAGTACATACTTTTAGAATTTATTTTTGTTAATTTCAGCATTTTAATTTTGCATTTTAGCGTTTTAGAGCATCAAAAATGTTATATTTTTGCGTCATTTTAACATCTATTTTTATTATACTTTAATTTCAAGTAATAGACAATTTCGATGAATTTTAAGAAAATTTATATAATATACATATACATATGTACGAACAATTTAATGATAACACAACAATTAAAAAATAATAGAAATTTTTTGTAATTAAAAGATAAGATGAAAAATACAAAGACAAAAAACATGAATATAAAAATACAATATCAAATAATAATTTATTAAAATGGAGCATGGAGCATTTTTCCACAGATGCTTCTTTAATATTTGTGGGACGATCGGTTACAATTGAATTGTATTTACTGAAATACATATCTTTCGCATCCACATTATTAACTGGACATCGAACTGATTTTAGAGCAACACAACTAAACTCTTCATATTGAATTTTTGTTGTCATCAATAGACAAAAGCTATCGTTTCATATTTATATTATGGTAACTTTTCCCTTAATATTATAATATGTTAGACCAATGAGCGAAGTGAAATATAGAATTGTCTTGTAAGAGTAACTAATTTTACATTTATGTATTCGTGATTTCAGCATCTATTCGTATATTTTACGAATTTCGCATTTATTGGAATCTATTCCGAATTTCAGCATCTATTGCAAAATGCTAAAAATACGTGTCTCTATAAATTATGAAAATAGTATAAATATAAAGCTAGATGTCACTTTAATTGTTTTATGACATTTTGATATATGTACAAACAATATGAAGTTGGATTGAAATTGATGTTTTCATTATTTCATAATTCTTAGTTTGCTTTTTACTTTGAATTATTCGTTTTATACCATAATAAAAATGTTTGATGAATTTTTATTTGAAACGATATAAAAGTTTTACTTGACAAGGGATGTCAAAGTAAAATATTATAAAATCTTAAAATTGAAATATTAATTAATTAATTTAAATATATGATATTTAAATTATGTAATTTATGATATTAAATATTGAATGTAAAAAACCCTCGAATCAATTGATCATTGATGATGATAATAATAACTTTTTTCTTAAAAAACTTGTAAAAATGCATAAAATTACGGATACATTCCATATTAAATTTTCGTATTGTATATCGAAACTTTATTCTGTCAAAATGTTAGGGCACTGTTTTATGGTAATTTGCGATGATAATTTATTGAATTAATTCGGATTTCTTTAGATTATATGATTTAGCCAAAATTAGTCGCCTTTACATGCATATGGTTGTTAACACTTAATTTTCACTCATTCTAAGCCTCACGACAATATACATATTAAATCTAAGTTAAATTAAAACAATACCAATACATTATACGTACACTTACAGAAGTAACATACAATAAGCAATGTAATTATGTATTTGCCACTCTCTTCAAGCATTTTGACCACACCAATATTTGGAACATGTGCGGTTCGCTGCCGAAAGAAAAAATGTGAAAAGCACTTTCACGAATCCACCATTCGAGAGGAGGCATACTTAAATTTAACAGTACAAAGACGACGACAAAGTTTGCTAATTCATTTCCGTAATATGACAAAAAGCTCTTTCATCGTTTCTGTCGAAAACGGATAAAAAACATGAAACTCAAATAAAAAAGTTCCCCTGAAGCGGGAAGAGAGAGAATCTTAGGCCGCAAATCGGATGAAGTGTGAAAAACAAAATAAGACCCTTCGACATTGCCATGTGACGATCCACCCCTGCTTTAAAATGCGAGAATTGTGTAACATAAAAATTATTACCCGCAGCTACATATATTTATATTTATAAAAAAATTAAAATATTTAATAATCAGTCTTATTTTATGCAAGATTTATCTTTATCTGAATATTTGTATCCAGTCCCCACGGAGTAAATAGCCTCATCGTTGACAGATTTGAAATCGCGTATTTTCCAATCGATGAACGTTAAATGGGAATTCCATCAAGCAAATGCCTTTCACACAATTGCAACATCCGCAAATATAACTGCAATTTAACCAAATCTCATGCACCCAAATTTCCAAAGTAATTTCTGAAACTGGGTGGTTGAGTGGGTGATCTCTCATCCGTGGGAAAAAGTAATCAAAAAGTTCAATTAAATTTGCAAATAATTACAAATTGACATTTACAAATATGTACATATGTATATTATATCAAACAATATGTATCTACTTCGTAAATTGCAATCAACTACAAGATTTGAATCAGACAAATATAACTATTAACTTATGTAAATAACAAAATACCAAAAGGTATTTATTTATTGAAGTCCTTTCAAAATAAAAGTAATACTAATAAATTAAAATAAATAATAGATGGTTGACAATTAAGCATATGTTTATTTGAATATAATTTTACAGTAAAACTTTTGATCTGAAAAAAGGCTGAATTATTCAAATAAAAATAGAATTTTGCAAATAAAAAATTGTTGTCTGTTCGCAAAAATTTTATGCATTGAATTAGTGATATTCCAGTTGTATAATTCGGATACGCTTTTACTAAAGAATGTCTTTATAAATATAAACCTAATATTCAAAGGGTAGGACTGCTGCCGAACCAAAAATTATTTTAGTTCACAAAGCGCAACATGACGCTAATTAATCCACATATGTATGTTAATATGTACAAGGAGACAGAAATACCTGCAAATTCACAGTAATAATTTGGAAATAATATGTATCGGATTGTAAGCATAATGAATCCACCGTTCATTGAAAACGCAGACAAATTATACATATTAGTAGAATACAGTTTTATTAATAAAAACGTGAGGTAGAAAATACCTATTTCGAAAATTTTCGTTAAATTTGACGAAATACAATGTATGTATATGCATACATATGTACATATGACGCACACATACATACTTACATATGCATATACATATATATGTACATACATAGTTTCGAAGTGAAAAATATTGAACTTCTTTCGTGGGGCTAAATGGTAAAATTAAAATTCTATTCGTTATGATTCAATTTTGGTTATCTAATCGTTTTGACTGCATGGATCGTTATGATGCAGTTTTTGAATTCAATTATCTCCCGAATCGCCCAACTTATAGGGCTGAAACTTTTCCAGACCAATTCGGTCAGTTATGACTAATTTAATATTTTCTTAAATATTTTTACCTCAACTTTTAAGTGTCGATATTTCATATATATAATTTAAATGTTAATATCAAGTGACATAAAAATTTAAGTCGAGATCCGTCGACCGGAAATTATTATAATTACTATTTTTTTTCGGTTTTTTAAAACATGTGTGCTCTTCATAAGAAAATAACAGTTACAAATTACTTAATTTTTGTTTCAATATCATGTAAAAAAAACCATTTTTTTTTATAAACTGAAAGTGGGTTTGATTCCTTGTGAAAAGTCAAAAAATGTTGTTACCACACGATTTTTTCACATCACTGAACGTATCGAGCCTAAAATTTATATTTGTATTCTTTATGTACTAACTTAGAGCTGATAAGGTTTTGGTCGGAATTCGTAAACCGGAAGTAGTTTTTTTTTTTTTAAGAATATTTCATTATTTTATTTTGCCCTTTTAAATTATTTTAAGCTTCTAGATATTTATTGTGTATAATAAATATAGTGATTTTAAGTACAAAAAAAATTGAACAAAATCCGACAACCGGAAGTAGAACTTTTGTTTTGTGCAAGTTTCCATACATTTGCGCTCAATTTGTATCGAAAATGCTGTCTTTGCTATTAGTATTTCATAATGCTGCCGGTATGTGTGAATGTGTCTTCCCTATATTCCTGAAATACATATGTACATACATAGATAAAGTCATGGGTTGGTCACATCCGAATTTTTATGCTTTGTGTCTTCTGATCCAGAATGGATAATTGAATAGTTGTCTTGGGTGAACTTGCCGCTTCCGAGCCATCTTGACTCGCCCACACCCAATATCTACTATATATGTACTAGCTGAACCCGGCATGCGTTGCAATGCCACAATAACGCATGCAATTCCCGTTCCCGTTCCCGTTCCCATTCCTGTTCTCGTTTTTTTTTTGAAAACAAAATTTCATTATATTTATTGGGCGCTTTAAATAATCTGTAAATTATTTCTTGATATTGTTATTTTATTTTGATAATTTTCATAGCGATATTAAGAACAAAATCTGATAACCGAAAATATAGAACTTTTGTCTCACTGAATATCAAAAATCTATGAGTTTCTCTACCTTAGCCTTCAAACGTGTAAAGAGAATTTACTCATACATAGTATGTATGTGTATACATATGTGCGCTATTATTAATTTTTGTTTTTGATACATGTTATTTACTTTATTTTATTTTTTCTTATTACATACATATGTATATATGTATATTGTCACGTTCCAATGAAATATTTATTTAATTTTTTAAACTAGTTGGTTAACTAACCAAATTTTATTCTTTTTTTTTTATTCCTTTTTCTTACATATATTATATTTGAAGAAACGAGATTATGGAACAATGATAATTTAATATGAGATACGTAGAACTTATTTCACTATCACCATTAACTTTAGTTCACTTTGTTCTGCTGTTGTGCTGACCGACATTTGCGGACGCGTTATCGGAATCTTGATGATGACGATTGTTGCTCTCAGGAGTCGATGGTGAAGACTAACTGTCACTGCGGGTCGATGTTGATGACTGTCTTTACGGAGTCGATGTTGATGACTGATCTATATAAATGATTTGTTATCTTATGGGCTGGGCACGTTCCTGGATTTTTATTTTATCTGGATATACTATTACAGGAATGTTTATTAAATTGTTTACGCGAGTATGGCGTTAGAAAGTGATATTTGATTATCATGGGAATCGAGGTACATAACAATATATATCCCTACATCATATTATGTGCCATGACAGGAATTAGCCCAAGATGACACATATGGCTATATTAATTTTTGTACATAAGTACTAACAATTTTTTAAACATAACAGTAGATACATATGTACATATAAACATAGAAAACACAGAGATAAATCTATGGACAATTAACAAAATTTTGATGCCTAGCAAATTTACGAGAAATATATTATGTAGGTACCTTTTTATAATATTCAAGAAATTCAAATGATAATAACTTAAATTTGCAAGAAGCTGAGGGGGAGGAAAATGATTTAATGAATCCATCTCAAGAATTAAGTTAGAAAAATTAGATTTTTTAATTTTTTATCGAAAACGGTCAATCCGTGTTTATTTGAATAACCAGAAGGTCTCGCAAGCAGTGTGTTTGGTTGGGATTTGAACCCACGACCTATTTACTGGCATGCACTACGCTTTGGTTTTTTGATTGTGGCAGCATCTCAAATGCCCAGCAAAACATTTTGTATACATAGTAGATACATACATATGTATATTCAACGAATGATAAATATTATATTATATATCAGAAATTGTCTCCAGTTGTATCTAGCGTCGTTGTAAACGCGAATTAGCTGGCAAATTGTTACGTGACGGTGTTGCTTAACTAGTTGTGTGGCAGTGTGGAGAAAGTGGCTCAACTCTGGCAGACTTCCTACCCCCTTCTATTTACATACATTTGGGGAACAATCACTGTCTCCGTCCCCATAATGCGTCGCTACCAACAAATTCAATTTCATCGAAATGCGAATCACGCCGAACAACAACACCTTAAAATTACATTCGAAGATTATTTCACGCAAAACACCCTACAGGTTATTAATTTCCCCACTACGTGTATACATACATTTCAAAAACATTATTAACTATAAAGGGATTATCTTAGGCGTGTTAGTTCTAGGAGTATGACGAGTGTTGCTAAGTTACTTTTTAAGTTGTTATTGGTCCTTAAAGCGTATAAGTGTGGAAAACTTACCTTTACAGGAAAAATAGGGTGTGTCCAACCCATAACTACTGTATGTATGTACATATATATGTATGTATGTACATATATATTGAAGGAATAATAAGTTATCTAGCCTTTGAAACATGCGTATGTGAACTGATATGAGCACTGAAAATCTGATCCGAACCACTTGAGACCGATGCGGATATCAATGAATAACCAACTAGGTGGTCACCAACGTCCGGATGTTGACAAGACATTAAGAAAACAAAGAAGGATTTTTTTTTTATCAATTAATTATGCACATTCGCCTAACAGATCGCTACAAAGTGACCAGTGCACTAAACAGATTAAGAACAGAAAAAAAATAGAAGAAAAAGTACATGTCATTAATAATTCTAACAATAAACATAAGTAATATATAATTACGGTGAATTTGTTAAAAACAACCAAGTTAATAGTTAACAATTAACTCAGATTTAGTTGGTCAGTGTGGTCAGTTTTTGATATAAGTAGTATGGTATCAAAGTGCGATTACCGAATTATCTCAAAAATACACATACATATATGTACATATGTACATAGATGCACACACACCATTAAAACGTGACGTGTCGATACTTATAGTACAAATCGTCGATTTCAATTAATTAAAATCGGTTGATTTCAATTAATATAAAACATATATAAATGGTTTATACAGATAAATATTAACGTATTAATATTAGGAAGTATTTTAATTAGAGTTATATTTTGGAGACAATTTGGACACCGTTAATCCTGTTAAAACTAAACTTATATATATTTTTTTTTTTTTTTTTTTTTGGTGCCATCTTATCGATTCCCGATAAATCATCACCAGCGATATCGTTGCTCTTCAGATCATGTACGGGCACTACGGAATCATCACTCCGTCCCCAAAATTGTGAATTGGGCTTCTGAATCTCTCACATTCAGAACACCAATTCGTGAGGCTTTTTTCGCTTTAAACGCCTCTGCTGGTGAGTTGTGTCCAATAGCTGCAGCGCTTCTATGTTAGGGTGACGGTGCAGTCTCAACTCGTGCCTCCCGGCGCATTCTCGGATGACTTCTTTTACTTTTTTGATTTTAAGGTCCTTGTGGATCTCTTCATTTGTGACGAAGCGATATGCATCGGTGATAATCCTCAAAAACTGGTTTTGACATCTTTGCATTTTTTCGATATTGGATGGCTTACTGCATCCCCACAGTTGTACGCCATATGTCCATATTGGCTTCACGATTGCCTGGTATATCAGTTTTTTGCATTGTAGGTCTAATTTGGAGTGTCTTCCTATTAGCCAATGCATTTCTCTTTGTTTAATTCGAATCTGTTCTATTTTTTTTTTAATGTGATGCCTCCACGTAAGCCTTGAGTCAAGATGCAGTCCTAAATATTTAGCTGACAAAGCTTGTGGAACTTGGATTCCGTTTATGAAAGTCTGAGTGCTGACACTATTTCGTCGCAGTGCAAATGTGACCTGCATTGATTTTAGCTCGTTGAGTTTCATTTTCCAGTCCTTGGTCCATTTGCTGATCTTGTCCAGTGCACGCTGCAGGCGTTCAAATGCTTCCTCCTGTGACTCGCTCGATGACATAATGACTGTGTCATCTGCAAATGTTCCAATGAATGTCTCTTCGCTTGTCGGGATGTCAGCAGTGTATATCAGGTACAGTATAGGCCCTATTACGCTTCCCTGTGGTACTCCTGCAGAGGCTGTAAAAAAGTTAGAGAATGCCTCCTCATGAGCAACTCTGAATTTGCGTCCGGATAAGTATGATTCCAGTAATTTGACATAATTTCCAGGTAATGACTTGCTGATTTTGTGGATAAGTCCTTCGTGCCATACCCTGTCGAAGGCCTGTGAGACATCAAGAAATACAGCCGGACAATACTTTTTTTCCTCTAGCGATTGCTCTATTTTTGAAATAACACGGTGCACTTGATCGATGGTAGAATGTTTCGACCTAAATCCAAATTGGAAGTCGGGAACATCGATTAAGGGCTTGAGTCTTTTTAATAATAGTTTTTCGAATAGCTTAGAGATCGCAGGCAACAAGGATATTGGTCTGTATGATGTTACTTGTTCGGGTGACTTTTCTGGTTTCTTCAACATTATGATTTGAGCAGTTTTGAAGCACTCTGGCACATGCCTGAGCCGGAAACATGCATTGTATAAGTATGTTAGCATTATAATAGCCTTTTTCGAAAGTTCCTTGAATAGTCCCGGTGAGATTTCGTCAATTCCAGGTGCCTTTTTAGGATTTATGTTGTCATCTATTTCTTTAGCTACTTCCATAGGGGTGACAGTTTTGATTAGTTGCTGTGGTTGATACATTGGTGTATAATCAGCATCAGATTGAATATTGTGTGGTTGGAATACTGTCTCTAAGTGTTGTGCAAACAGCTCAGCTTTTTCTTTGTTGCTTCTTATCCACTCTCCTTGCGCATTTTTCAGAGGTGGTATTTGTAGAATTGGTCGTTTGAATTTCCTAGTTGCTTTCCATAGTGAGTGATTTTTATCAGCTGCAGGGCCCAAACCTTCCAAATATTTTTCAAAACAATTTTGTTTATGCTCTTTAATAAGTCGGTTAACTTTGTTACTTATGTGGTTAAATTCTCTTTTGTCTGCAATATTTCTGGTTCTATGCCATATTCGTCTTGTTCTACGTCTTTCTTTAATCAATTGTCTAATTTCCATGGGGTAATTAATGATTTGGTCTGGTTTTTCTTTTGGTACAGGTGTAGCTTCTTTCGCAGCCTCTCGTACATAGTCAATAAAATTTTGAGTGTGTAGTTCGAGATCTTCTATAGTTTTAAGTTTCACTATTAAATTTATTGATTGGTCTAGTTTTTTCCTGAACATATCCCAGTTAGTGCGTTTATTTGTCAGGTTCTGTCTCCTTATTCTTTTAATTACCAGTGTGCTCAGTGTCATTAGCACTGGTGTGTGATCAGAAGTAAGGTCCTCTATTCCTTCGACCTCAATGTGGTTTGGGGCTATTCCTTTGGATATAAAAAAGTCAATTAAATCTGGTACCTTTTTACTGTCGGTCGGCCAGAAGGTTGGTTTTTGTGAGGAATGATACTCGCACGAGGAGCTCTGAATCGCGTATAGAAGGTTGTTTCCTTTACCAGGAGTTATAAGTCGTGATCCCCAAGCTGTATGTTTAACGTTGTAGTCTCCTCCAATAATAAATCTTGGCCCAAGGGAATTAAAGATGTTTATAAATTGGTATTTTGTGATGGTATGCTTTGGAGGACAATATGCTGCAGCAATATTTAAGTCAGCATTGCCATATTTAATTGTGATGATAGTAGCTTGCATGAATGGTTCTCTGATATCTTTTTGTTCGAAGTGCTGGATATTTTTTTTGATTAAAATAGCAGTACCACCGCGAGCTCGTTCACTAGGATGTGTTGTCCAATAAGCCGAGTATCCGTTTATCTTTATGTAACTTCTTTGTGAAAAGTGTGTTTCTGATATTAGTGCTAGATCGATGTTGTTTGTCTTTAGAAACACTTCAAGTTCATGGACTCTCTGATTGAGTCCGTTTGCATTCCATGTTAATATGCGTAGGGAATTATCTGTCATTTTTATTATGTTTACTTGGTGATTTGCACTGATTTTCAATTTTTTCCACTCTGGTTATGAGCCAGTTGAGTTGGTGTTTTATTTCAGTTTGAAAGTCACATAGCAACTGCATCATGCCACCGATGGTAGGTTCAGTTGATTTATTTTCCTGCCCGATATCTTGTTTGCTTTTGTCTGCTTGGGACTTAGCTGCTTCACTATATGTTTTGTCCACAGTTGTTTGTTTATCAACAACTTCAATTTGATTTTGTTGTACGCGTTGTGTTACTGTTACCTTTTTGGGTTGTGATGCTTTTATCTTTTTTTTATAGACCTCACACCCCCTGTAGCTAGCTGGATGTCCTTGCTGGCCACACAGGGCACAAGTTGGGGGAACATTTTTCTGCTTGTTGCATTTTGTTGTGTGATGGTCTGCGGCACATTTGACGCATTTAGGTTGTCGATTGCAAAAATATTTTGTATGCCCAAGTTGTTGACAGTTTGTACACTGAGGGATGTCTTTTACTTTCATTGGTGGTTCAATTGTTACTCTGCAATGTAGAAGTTCTTTAATACCATATACTTCTTTACAGTTTTCTTTTGGCACCAGGTCTACAAAAAATAGTGGGAAATGTTTTATTTGTCTTTCACCATCGGTTGTAAATTTCTTCATAATATTTGCCACATTGGCCACTTCGTATCCTTTATCTTTGAAAGAATCTTTTATTTCATTAACGTCTGTTGATGGCGGTAAACCTCTAACAACCACTCTATAGCACCTTTCATTCTTGAGTTGATAGGTGTGGTACTCTAGATTGTGAAGGGGGTTTTCGTTGTCTTTACATTCACGTTGTTTTAAATCATTTAGTGTTTTTTTGATTTTGCGATAATCTTCTTCGGTTTGTGTAGTGATTTTGATACTATTATTTGAAATTAATTTAAATTGACATTGAATGGGTGGTGTTTCTGTTGTTGATAATAGATGAGCTCTAAACTTATTGAAGTCAATAACATTGCTCACATAAATAGGCGGTGGAAGTGGTTGTTTGTTAGGTTTATTGGTTTGCTGTTTTTGTGTTTCTTTCAGGTTATTTTGCGGGGAAGATAATACTTTATCTATTTTTCTTTTTTTACTTCTTTTCTCTGCATTTTGGCTAAGTTCATTTTCAAGTTCTTCTTCATCCGTGTGGTAGTCTTTATTCATATTGTCAAGACTTTTGCTCCTATTTAGAATAGATGTAGAAGGCCTGGATTTTTTTTCCATTATTTCAATTCTTTTCTTTAAATCGGTTATAGTTATCTCATATTGTTTGCATCTGATTTCATATTGTTGGCATAGATGTGTAAGTTGATCATACGGATCGTACTTCTGCGCCAGAGGCACTGGATTATCTGTGTTCATTTTTCAGAACGGGTGCAAAACTGTGCCGCGCCGGTAACAGCGCGGCAACAGTTTGATTTTGTTGTTGTATATTCACTTATTATATTATATTATTGCAACTTTAAATTTTATTATAATAATTATTATATATTTATAAAATTTATAAATGTTATATCGAACGCGATAAGGCGATAACGCACATCGACCGATTGCAACCGTGTACGGCGACGAACTATCTAATAGAAAACATTTTATAAAAAAAAAAAAAAATTAAAAAAAAAAATTTTAAATTTAAAAAAAAAATAAATAAATAAAAAAAATCAAATAAAAAAAAATCTATTTTTTTTTGTCTTCTAGGGCTTTGCCCTCGGCGCCCCCCTGAGCCTTTGCCTTCTAGGGCTTCGCCACTCCACGCCCCCATGATCGGTTGCCTTTTAGGGCTTCGCCCCTCCATGCTCCCATGATTAAATGCCATCCAGGGCTTCGCCCCCCTTAGTTTATGCCTTTTAGGGCTTCGCCTCTCCGCGCCCCCATAATTTAATGCCGTCTAGGGCTTCGCCCCCATGATCTGTTGCCTTTTAGGGCTTCGCCCCTCGGCGCCCCCATGATTGAATGCCGTCTAGGGCTTCGCCCCCCTTAGTTTATGCCTTTTAGGGCTTCACCCCTCCACGCCCCCATGATTTAATGCTGTCTAGGGCTTCGCCCCCCTTAGTTAATGCCTATTAGGGCTTCGCCCCTCCACGCCCCCATGAGCAATTGCCGTTTAGGGCTTCGCCCTCCTTAGCTGATGCCTTTTAGGGCTTCGCCCCTCCGCGCCCCCATGATTAAATGCCGTCTAGGGCTTCTCCCCCATGATCAGTTGCCTTTTAGGGCTTCGCCCCTCCACGCCCCCATAATTAATTGCCATCTAGGGCTTCGCCTCCCTTAATTAATGCCTTTTAGGGCTTCGCCCCTCCACGCCCCCATGATTAATTGCCGTTTAGGGCTTCGCCCCCCTTAGTTAATGCCTTTTAGGGCTTCGCCCCTCCGCGCCCCCATGATTAAATGCCGTTTACGGCTTCGCCCTTCTTAGCTAATGCCTTTTGGGACTTCGCCCCTCCGCGCCCCCATGATTAAATGCCGTCTAGGGCTTCGTCCCCATGATCAGTTGCCGTTTAGGGCTTCGCCCCATAAGGCTGCGCCCCCCTGCGCCCCCTTCGGGGCCCCATGCGGCTGAGCTCCATAAGGCTGCGCCCCATAAGGCTGCGCCCCATAAGACTGCGCCCCATAAGGCTGCGCCCCGTTTGGGGCCCCACGGGGCTGCGCCCCTTATGGCGCCCCTGGCGGGGCCCCATGAAACTACTCGCCTTGCGCCCCCGCCGGGGTGAATCCATTGAATCGAAAACAATCAAATCGGCGCCTATGGATCGAAAAAAAAAATAAATCGAATCACGTGTTCGATGACGTCACCGATCTACGGACGACGACGAACGAAGGATACATATTTACATACATACATACATACATACAAAGTCTCTTTCCAAATTATATATTAGATAATATGTAGTATCTGTTACTGAATTTTTTACCGTTACGTTGTAGTTATTGTACAAATTTTGAAACTGACATCGTGTTACCTTCCCTATTAAGTCTCCAACATATTTTCACATGTAATAAGTATAATAAATTGCATACACTTCTTTTTATAAATATTCTTATTTCAACCAGAAGTACATAGTACTTTTACTTTAGAGTTTAGAGGTTATTTTTATGTTTTCGCTCCGAAGCCGTTCGGCGTATCGAAGTGAAACTTCATATAAAATTGTTGAAAAAAATGCAATCAAGGGTTAGCTGCTACTTTTGAAGAATTACCGGTTGACGAATCTTCTCCGAATTTATTATTTTACCTAACTTTAAGCGGAAACTTCTTTACCGCTGCACATCTCAAAACGGAATACACGAAATACACAAACAATATGCACATTTGGTTTTTAGGCTAAACAATGATAGAGGGACTGATTATTTCAGTGTATTTGGACGATTCGTCCTATTTTAATTTTTTTTCGTTTTCTTCAGCGCCATTTTATTTATCTAGTGACCCACTGATTGAGTTGCGCCCATAGTTGGAAAAAGCCTGGCCTAGGTATTACCGATCGAAAAATCTTAGAAATTGTAATGCAATCCCTACTACATATTTATTCACATATATTTAATAATTGTAGCTTGACGTAATGTCTAACTTTACACATATTATATTTGTATGTAGTAAGGATCTTATAAAATTGAACACAAAGCTTTCGGAAAAAATCAATCTTCATCGTAGGACTCGTAAGTACATACAAATATACATATGAGCCATTATATTTGAAAGTGGCGGAAGTCCAATTTTCAAAAACTCTAATCCTGTTTGGCTTTATTCACAAATTTTTATCGTATTACATGGCACCAGTATTTTTAAATATTGTTAAACGCAAAACATTATATTTTAGTGATTTGCGATATATAACCCGAAATGTACATAGAAAAGTGGACTCACACCACTTTCAACTAGAACGGCTCATATGTACAATGAACATGCATACACACAAACAATAAAAAAGAGTGAAAAAGTCGCATCAAATATCACTTTTGGTCGTGTCATTGGCGATATTTCAACGTAATCGCGTTACGGTCTCCAGCGGCCGACCTCCCCATCCGTATGGAGAGAAAACCCTAGAAGAGAAGAGTCGAATATATAGGTAGAAAGAAAAAAAAAGAAATCCTGCACACGCTGCGGGTGAGCGTAGACTTGTAGGGGAGGTGGGTGTAGAAAAAGCGTCGTGCAACAATCAAACTGTAACATTGTAGGCTCGTTCCGTTTTTCCGGGCGCCGACTTTTCCCGCGGGCTCACGTCCCGCTTTTCCGGGTAGGCCGAGGGGTTGGGAGAAGATGGGGGCTCAGAGACGGCGACTGTAAAACGCACCTGGCGCCGACGCCCCTTCTTGCCTCGGGGGGCGACGGGGGCAGACGCCCTGCTACGATTCAGCCCAGACCTCCTGCGGCAGAAACGCTATTCTTGTACGAATTATCTGTTCGCGGATGTGTCTAGGAATAGTTTTCGGTGGCCGTGTTCACTGTAATATTCCTTGTTTTATGTACAAATCCCCTCGCACCCGTATACATATAAGATACATACACTTATGTATGTACATACATATATAGAATGCGCTATACTTACGAAGAGCTTTCATTTGCCAAATCAAAATACGGTTTTCTATTTTATTTTATTTTATTTTATTTTATTAATTGAAAAATCAACAGACAGGATGTACAGAGATAGGTATAAAAAACACAAAAAGTAAATAAATAATATATGTAACACCCGAGTCCAATAATAGATTTTTACAAAAATGAAAAAGATAAATATAAGGAAAACAAATTAAAAAGTAAAGAATAAAGGCATGACAAAATATGTAGTACATTGCATAATTAAACTATAGTATTAAAATATTTGGAAAAGGTTATAAGATAGAATATAAGAAGAAATTGAAATTTACAAATATAAAAAACAAATGAAAAAGGTAAATACAAAATAAACAAATGAAATGGAAATATAAATATATATATATATATATATATACATATATATATATATATATATATATATATATATATAAGCGACATATCGGAACGTATATGCTATATAGTATTAAGAATCTCGAGCAGGTACACTTGTCAAATCTTCCAAGTGTACGCCCCCACATCTAGCCACCCAGACGAGGAAATAGAAGACTTCTACGAAAAAATACAGGACGCATACGATAATAGCCGTCACCACTTTAAAATAATCATGGGCGACTTTAACGCAAAAATAGGACAAAAGGCAAATACTGAAAGAGCAGTAGGCAATTTTGGTACCGGCCAAAGAAACGACAGAGGCGATCGCCTCATAGAATTCGCAGAACACAACAGGCTCTTTATCACTAATTCATTTTTCAGGAAAAACACCAACAATAAGTGGACTTGGGAGAGTCCTAAAGGAGACAGAAACGAGATCGATTTCATCCTAACAAATGCCCTGCACTCCGTTAAAGACGTTAGTGTTTTAAGTAAAGTAGATATAGGTAGCGATCACAGATTAGTCCGTGCCAAGATGGCCATTAATATAAATTGCGAACGTAGGAAATTAATAAAAGGATGCAGTAACTCTCCAGATTTCGCTCAACTAAGGTCTAGGAAAAAGGAATTCGAACTCGAACTTGGAAATCGATACGGGAAATTAAACCCAGAAGCAGACATCGAGGAATTGAACACTGTAATTAGTTCGGTTCTAACCTCAACAGGTAAGAAATTAGGTGGATTCAGGAAACAGATTAAATTAAGCAAAATTTCAGCGGAAACAAAAAACCTAATTAAGCATAAAAGGAATTTAGATAGGGATAATAATAAGCAAGAATACAATCTAGTAAATAAGGAAATTAAAAAGAGAATAGTCAGGGATGTCAGGGATTTTAACAGCAAGCTAATAGAAAATACCATTAAGAATAACCGTAGCCTGAAAAAGTGCAAACAGGATCTTTTCTTAGGCAAAAACCAAATGATCGCAATCAGATCAGAGAGCGGAGTAATAATTAGGAATAGAGAAGAAATCATAGACAGAGTTTACACGTTCTATGCAAAACTATACGAGAACGACAACGGCCAATTCCCCGCTCTGGAATCGACACACGGCCAAAGGGTTCCTGCAGTATTGCCTAGCGAAGTAGAGGCCGCGCTAAAAACTGCAAAGAACGGTAAATCCCCAGGGGAAGATAATATTCCCATTGACTTACTAAAATGTGGCGGCCCCCCCCTAATTAATATCTTAGCTAGGCTTTTCAGAAAATGCATCCAGAACCAAGCTATACCAGAAGGATGGAATAACGCAACTATCATTTTAATACACAAAAAAGGCGACAAAAGCGATATCAAGAACTACCGACCCATTAGTCTACTTTCAGCGGTCTACAAGCTCTTCACGAAGGTTATTACAGAAAGGCTGAAGAATATCCTCGACGAGAACCAACCTGTAGAGCAGGCAGGGCTTAGGGCAAATTTCAGCACAATGGACCACCTCCAAGTAGTTGGCGAACTAATCGAGCGCGCCAACGAATATCAACGGCCATTGTGCCTAGGTTTCGTCGATTATGAGAAAGCCTTCGATACAGTTAGTCATAATGCAGTACTTAACGCTCTAAAAACACAGGGAGTGCCGGAAACCTATGTGGGACTGTTAGCTGCAATATATAAGAATGCCACAGCTTCGGTTAAAATTTTTTCAGGTACAGATAGATTTAGCATAGGAAAAGGAGTAAGACAAGGAGATACAATCTCGCCCAAGTTATTCAATGCGGTGCTTGAGGGAGTTTTCAGGAAATTGGATTGGGATACAGCCGGAGTAAGCATCAATGGTCGCTTTTTGAGTCACCTTCGGTTCGCAGACGATATAGTTTTAGTAGCTCGTGATTCAGCTGACCTACTTATCAGACTAACACAGCTGGACAGGGAAAGTAGAAAAGTAGGATTAAAAATTAACGTAGATAAGACTAAACTAATGTTCAATAGTTATTGCATGCCTGATAGCATCCCCTTAGATGATAAACCAGTAGAAGTAGTAAATAATTATTTATATTTAGGTCAAATAATTGACATGTCTGGTAGTAAAAATGAAGAGATAAAGAGACGTATGAAATTAGGGTGGAGTGCATTTGGACGGATGAATGCTGTTTTTAAATCAAAAATGCCACTCTGCCTGAAGAAAAGGATCTTTGATCAATGCGTTTTGCCAGTGATGACGTATGGATGTGAAACTTGGACACTGAACGCCAAGATGCAAAATAAAATCCAATGCACTCAAAGAAGTATGGAACGCTGTATGCTTGGCATAACGAGGAAAGACAGGAAGCGGAACACGTGGGTGAGAAATATGACAAGGGTAGTGGACATAGTGGATAGAGTGAAGAGATTGAAATGGCAATGGGCGGGTCACGTAGCTAGGAGGATGGACGAAAGGTGGACAAAAGAAGTGCTTGAATGGTACCCGAGAGAAGGCAAAAGAGTAAAAGGAAGACCGCAAGGAAGATGGGTGAACGAAATTAGGAAAATGTGCGGAATGAGATGGATGAGTGTTGCGCAAAACAGAGACGAGTGGAAGCGTGTTGGAGAGGCCGTCATCCAGCAGTGGATGGCGAATGGCTGTAAATGATGATGATGATGATATATACATATATATATATATATATATATATATATATATATATATATATATATATATATATATATATATATATATATATATATATATATATATATATATATATATATAAATGTATTTATATACATATGTACAATGTACGTACACATATATGACATAAGTATGACGTTGTTGATATCGCTTGTGTCAATTGTAATATTTTTTCAATTTATTATTATTCAATAATTCATTTAATCGGCTTAATGTTGTAATTCCTCAATGTTGGATTAATTTATTTATTCGTGTATTTTGGTTTTAATAAGTATTTTTACTCTAGAGTTTCGAAGCCGAAAGTAGTATTTTTACTCTAGAGTTTCGAGGTTTTTGAGTTTTTCTTCAAAACCTTACAGTGTCTTGAACTCAAATTTAATATCTAGTAGTTTTAGAAATTATTTACTATTTTTTACGACACTTTAAATATGTGTGCTCTTTATGAAAAAAATCCGCTATAATTTTTGTATTAATGTTATGTAAATAAAAAAAAATCAAGAAATTAAATGGGCCGGAAGTGGCATGTTTTTCTCTTTGAAAAGTTGTGATGACATAATTTTTTTCACGCTGCTGAACGTTTAAGGTTTTGGTCAAAATTCGTTAAATGGAAGTAGTATTTTTTTAAACAATATTTCGTTATTTTATTTTAACCTTTTCAATTTATTTTATATTTTTGATATTTTATGCTCATTATACATATGTTTCCATACGAATTTTTTAAAACTAAATTGCTGTGTGGGCTACAAGTTAAAAGGGATGTCGCAGGGTCTCTGGCTAGCTATTATAGATTACATAGATCCCCATGTCGTAGCTAGACATCATGCGAGAGACGAGATTCATAGTGACACAAAACTTTTAATATATATTTATTTAGTTTCTAATCGTTAAAAGAGCTACAATGGGTCATAATGTTACGATATGCTAAAAAAAGTATTTGGATTATAATGTAAGGTTCAATATTTATTAATATTTTGAGTCCTTGAAAGATAGGATCATCCGGCTGATTGTATTATGTTAAAAAACTTATTTTATATCATCGCAGAAAGATTGGAGAAGCTCATTCTATATCATCACAGAAAAACTGGAAAAACTCATTTTAATCGTCTCAACGGGTGATTTTTAATTTTTTAGTGGTAATCGTATGTAGGTCATGCTAAATATACAATTAAAATTTATATACTGAATACAATTAGAATGTCTCTACTGATAAATGCATATATGTATACATATTGTTATTTTATTCAGAAACGAAACGCAAAAAAACCTTTCTTGCAGACAATGGTCTAAATAAAGCTATCTTGTACAAATATACATTTATTCAGCTTAATCGAACCGAAATACCGAAAAATAAGGTATTATCGGAATCTCTTTATTTTATTTTTTGGAATTTTGCGGAGAAACCGAATCGGTCTTTAGTATTCTGAACGTGGAGAAGAGCAGTGAGTGTCTATTGTAACAGCTGGTAGTAGACCCGAGAACAACAGTCTTAACTTTACGTGATATACTTTAATCGGAAATCGATGCGCCCCAAATGCCGATTTTTTACTGAAAAGTGGGTATTCGAGGTTACACGTTACCACAGAAAATTATGAACAAATATCTTTATCGAAAATCATATATTCGAATTCAAAAACTTGGAAATCTTACTTGGTACAGAAATTTCTTTCGATACTCGGGGAATAGCAAACTAGAAGGTCGAGTCCCTTGAGTGTCATATTTCACAGGTAGAGCTAAATAGCTCTCCGGTACATCCTCGAGCAGTTTTCTCATTGTCGAGGCAAAGCCTTATTTATTGGTATCATGTTCTGACCAAACACATCGAAGGACATATGTATACTTGAGAGTACTTAAATTAAGAACATGTGCATTATATACTTAAGCCTTATGAAAATATCTAGGATTCCGCCGGAAGTCTTGAAAGACATCCTAGAAATATAGTAATGCCGATCGCATTCCAATATTGCATTTCAACTTCCAATTGAGTAAATTCGTTGCACATACAAGAGATTTACAATCGCATTAAATAACATAACTTTTATAACATATTTTATTATATATAAAGTCGGATATAATGAATTATTAATTATATAAAATCAATAGTGCTGTCAACATTTATTAAAATGCAAGTTTTCTACATTTTATACCAACTAACTATAAATACTTTTCCTAATATAAAAAATTATTGTCACTTTCCAACAATCAACAATTTTCCATGTACTTTGTTTTATTACATTTTATTCTAATGTATAAAATATATTATTTTCCGTTATACATTTTCACGTGATTATATACAAATCAAACTTATCACTAATATACATATATGCATATGCAGAAATCACATTGTATTTTTCAATATCTTGCTTGATTAACATGTACATATGTATAATACAATAATTGCAGATTGGGGAACTACATTGCAAAAGGCTTGGGCCCAAAAATAGTACGTATGACATTTCGTCTCCCACCTGACGACAACTCAGCATGTTTTTTATTTACAGAAAATATAGAAAACATGCGAATATTTAAGTAGCTGTATGTATATGTAAAATTAAAAAAAATTGTCTACAAAAAAATAATGAGCCAAGAAATATTTTTTTTCAAATCTTAAATTTTTCTAAAAATGAAAGAAATTGTATGTCTATCCAAATAGCCGGAATTGAATTAGATACACTTCTTTGGCTGGTGCAACAGCAGTGAAGTTAGAAAGAAAGTCATAAATTTTAATAGATATATATATGGTTGGTTTGCATTCATTCCGAAACAGCATTATAATTAACGGTTCAAGAAATCATCCGGTGCAATACATTATAAATACATACATATGTATGTATATAAAAATAATCAAATATATCTGTTTTGTTCCGACCGGTTGGGTATGAGCTTCGAATTCAGAATGAAGACATAAATTTTTATCGCGCTGCAAGCATCAACGCAAATATGCTTATCTTCCGAGGACACATACAGTTCAGAAGTTCTTCGTTTCAGGGGTGGTCCCGGGATCGTACACATAAAGTACCATTCTGAGGGCAATAGCAGTTAATATGGCAGCCTTTTTCTTTCCCCCAACCCCATTGAAATCCCCACCCTATAAATGTATAAACATATATGTACATGGGAAATACACAACCCCAGAGGCGCGCGGGTGAACGACGTGCTTATAGCTTTACGATACTACGGCGCAAACCATATATGACTTTGAACTCGCGTCGATTGCCGACGACAAACGGGAGTGATGATGAAAAAGATGATGGGGTCGTATACGTTTAGGGTTCAACTCGATTATGATGAACTTCGAAGGAATCAACGGGAAGTTGTGCTGAAAAGACGGAATCAGGAGGCGTATTTTCTCGAAATGGTAAACTTCGCTCGAAGCGAGCTGGCCAAGCTAACAACCAAGATACACTTTAGAAAACATTTAACTGTCACGTAGTGACAATTATTGAACAAAATTCTTCATGTAGTTGGCATAGATCAGTGGTTAGCGTGTGATGCTTTCAACTTAGTAGTCAGGGGTTCAATCCCTAGCCCGGTGACGCTGGTCAGACATTAGATTTGTGACTCCAGGTAGATCGTTTCCTACCAGGGTTTACCAATTCATCTAATTTTATTGAAACGGCATCTTCTTTCGGCATCTTGAATTTGCTGATTTATAAAATACTGCAAAAATGTAGAAACGGTGGTCATATTTATCCATAGATGTCTCTATGATGCTCTGTATAATTTATATAAAATTTCGAATAAAATCAGACAAACGGAAGTAGAACTTTTGTCTTGTATAAGTTTCACTACATTTGCTCTGAATTTGTTTCGAAAATGCTTTCATAACCGATATGTGTGAACGTATATGGTTGTATGTTTAATTATCGAATTTTATTTTGAAACCTTCTTATATTCCTCAAATACATCAATAAAGTCATGGGTTGGTCACATCCGAATATTTTTACTTGAAAAATCAATCTCAAAAAATAATGAAATCAAACACAGCAAGTGTATATATATTTTAATTAAAATTGAATCAATTATTGTAAATTTATTGCACGTACAATCATGTATGTATCATATTCAGTAATATACCATAATATTTTTGTGATTTTTTTATGATAATATTGGAAATGAATACGAAGATAATAATTAACAACATCATCAGATACATATGTACGTACATCTCTAAATAAATTATGGATATATGTATTTAACATGTTACAAAGTGTCAACTGACGCAATATTCCAAAATTGTCGTTTGAAAAATACTGATCATGTGTTTTAAATGGTTACCTGACAACTCGTTCACAGATTTTCCGTAAACCGATGAAACGCTCCAGGCATTACGTATACGGCCATCTCTTTCTCACCCCGTCTGTTCACCATGATCTTGTTTACTATGCCATTACGTATGCAGCCATCTCTTTCACAGACCGTCTGTTATCGGTGAAAAAATCTGTGAACGAGTTGTCGTGTCACCGTTTTAAATCCGTATTTCTGATAAAATAATGCAGGTGTGCTCAATCGTATTGTGGTGTGAACGCATTCGAGACTATCAATTTAAATTGTATAATGTGTTTTATTTTGAATATAATGATATTATGTTTTATTTTTTAAATTAAAAAAAAATAACCGTCAAGTATGTACATTACATTTCACTTGCTAAAGATTCTCGCAAATATGTGGAACCGTAAAAGGATTTAATTTTGTAGGCCCCTTTTTTTCAAAAGATTTGACTCTTTATGGTCAGCTCGATTCCAACTGTTTTCAACATTGTTCCAAATGCTTTTTAAAAACTATAAACTATTTTTACCAATCCATTTTTTTGTCCTAGGAAAGTATCCGAGTGAACTTTTAAAAAAAATATTTATCCACAACTGTATCTCAGCTTTGAATCCTCTTTTGTCGAAATTTTTTGTTGTTTTTCAATTGAATAAAATGTTCGTGAAGGGTAAAATGAAAATTAATACAACAGGGACGTCGATCAAGATACATATTTAACTCATGCGATTTAAAATTTTATAATTTGAAAACATTCGATTTTAAAACCTAAAGTATGTATTTTTGTTTTGCTTCCTTTTATGATTTAATTGCTTTTTTTCGTTATTTATCACTTTGTAGCTGGCGCATGCAAATACATATGTACATAGCTTCACGGGCACAGAGTTTGAAATCCCTACACTAATGTCAAAATTGTTATCAACATTTTTCTTCATCAAAAGTGACGTCATTAGTATATGAGACGTATGTTTCCAAAAGTACATTCCGTTATTCCTATTGCCTGCATAAACAAAATTATAGGCATATAATAGTTTTGAATCATTGTTAATTTAAAGGTGAAAATAAAAAGCTTGTAATATACATTTTCGTATTGAATACATTGAATGAATACAATTAAAACCGATTACTTACATTGTTAATTTTATATAATAATTTTTATACAGTTACTTTAAATACTAATATGTATATGCAAATATGAACATATACATATGATAGTATCACATACATATGTAAGCTTGTCGTTAAAAATACTCACTGAATTTCACCCTAAATCATAGTCACTCGTAACAAAATTAGGGATATAGTAATAGAACAAATAACGAAACGCCACAGTTGGCAAGCCATCCTTTTAATGGCCCCGTTCGCCATTGTAGAGCTGCGGTGTTGTTTGTCCTCTTTGTTGTTGATTTTATTCTGTTTGTTCACGTTGTTTGGGTCCTTCGGTAGCATGGACATATTTTGTCTAGTTTTATCAGCAGCTGAAGTATTCGTATCCCTATCTTCATCATCATCATTCTCGTTTTCAGCAGAGCCGAACTGATTAGTCACCCCACCGTCCCACTCTTCGTAGTTGACATCGTCGTGTTCGTTGTGTTTCAAATTTGAGGGTTTCCTCGTTGGTCCCGGAATCTCTACAAATTATATTTTTTTAATTTAAAAGAATTTCAAATAAAATTCAATTTTAATGTGTTTTAATTCACCGTATAGTCTAATGTTGCTTTCAACTTCTCCTAGAGAGTTTTTGGCGATGCACCTGTAACTTCCTACATCGCTCGCTTGTAATCTCCTTACGGTTAATGTCATTTTAGATTCGAAGAGAGATTTTGCTATGTTTTGAACGACATGCTTATTTGACGATATCACCATTTCATCTAAAATAAGGTAAATATAAACATTTTTTTTCTTTTAAAATAAATCACACATATAATTTACTTGTTGTTTTTATAATTACACAAGACGTATGCGGTATGCATATAATATAATTCTCTATATTATCTATCATAGTAGAATGTTTTTCACTTCATTAAAAATAATTCTAATTCGAATTCTAATGACTAATCGTCATGCTAAAAGTAAATCTAATTTTTACTTTATTTAAGTTGAGGTGGTCGATTAATATAGAAACGATCAACAATCGTTTGTTCATATACGCTACCATTAAGCCAGCAGTTTGGCTTAATGGTAGCGTATATAATTAGCACCACTGAGACCGAAGGTTAGAATCGTCAAACTGCTGGTTAGGTTTGGGGGTTTTGTGACTCCAAATCGATCGTTTCTATATCAGAGTTTGCCAATTTTATCTGATCATTGCTGAAACGGTTCCTGAAAAATTGGTATTAGATCATTTCCTGTTGTCACAAAAATCTGTCCGTGTATAATTTGTAATAATTATGCACAGTTATCTGAAATCTATAGATATCTCTATAGACATCTCTTTAATTTCGTATTTATTATATGTATAAAAATTGTACACAAAAATCTATAAAAAATCAATAGATGTTTCTATGATTATTTCTGATTAATTGTTATATGCTATATATTCTGATTGTATATGTATTATTGTATTTCTGATTTCTGATTGTTTATGTATTCTGTATTTCGTTATCGTACACCCGTCGCATTGGAGCGATCTGTAATGACGAGTGTATATTGATTTTAACAATAAAAATAAAATAAAATAATTAATTGTTATATGCTATATATTCTGATTGTATATGTATTATTGTATTTCTGATTTCTGATTGTTTATGTATTCTGTATTTCGTTATCGTACATCCGTCGCATTGGATCGATCTGTAATGACGAGTGTATATTGATTGTAACAATAAAAATAAAATAAAATAAAAATAAAATATGTAAAATAAATATAAAAATTTTCTTCATTTCGAGAAATATCTCGAAAAAACTGGACATAATTTGCATTTTTTCTTTATCTATGTTTTTTTTTTATATTTTATAAGAAAGAAATATGTAATATTATTAGCAATTCTTATATTCTGAATGAACATCTTCGGATTTATATTGATTTTTATAAATTCATAAACTATATTAGAGGGGTGAAAGGAGAAGCGTGACGTTAGAGTAGTCTTGTAAATTTTGACTCAATTTTCAACAACATATTTGTTCGAAAAAACATTTTCATCACACACAGCAATTAAAATGGGTTTGGTGCAAACAATCGAAAAGCGCCAGACAGATTGAACCACAGATTAACTGGATGGCTGCTTTAAACGCAATTCTCGACTTCACGAATGAAAAATTGCAAATCAGATGACGAGTAACCTTTCGATGTGCACAGATGAAATTATTAAAATGGTAATTATTACAATTGAGTTGGATCTTTCTGGCGAGTTTTTAATAATTTTATAAGGAAAAATTCGGAACTAAAGTATCAGAAGCACAGAACGTATACAGGGTAGGTATGTCGGGACTTCGGGTAGATTTCGCTTAGTGTAAGTGCTAGCAGTGCGCACGCATAAGGTACACGTGTCGTTAATCTGTAGTTCAGTCTGTCTGGCGCTTTTCGATCATTTGCACCGCATCGATGAAAATACGATATCGGTTTTGGTTTTAAACAGAAACGGCTCATTACTTTCTTATAAAAACGATATTTGAAAAATATAAATCTGATCTAACAAATATTTTTATTTTTATTGTATAATTATAACTTAATGTAAATTTACTAAACACAGTAATACATAGAAATATATTAAGAAAATATATTTAAGGCATATCAATTGACTGGAGACACGCTGATCCTGGTGTTTGAGATACGTGTAGCAAAGTTTCAGATTTTTTTTCATACCTACACATGTGAAGAAACATCCCATGTGAGATTTTTCTGAATTTCTCTGTTTTATTTCCTTTATATAATTTTAAATGGATACAATTGTTTGTTTAATTATTTTCTTTGAGACACTTTTTAATTGTTTTTTCTATGAGCAATATAACCGTGTAAACACAATATTTAGAGTCTTCATGTTTTCATAATTTATATAATTTTACAAAATATCTTTAATTACAGGTAGTCCTCGACTTACGAAGGTTCGCACTTACGGCCGAAAAAAAATAATATATTTTTTATTAATTAATTATTTTTCAAAAATTGATTGATAAATCTCAAGCGGATGTGAGTTATGAAAACGGAGAATTTTCTTTCGGAAGAAATGAAACATCGCAGTAGTTTTAAAAATTAAGTTATTACTCATTCTTTTGGGATTCGTCACCAATCGCACGACGGTAACAAACTCATACGGACGTTACTGTTTGTTACATAACTGTTCGTTATTGTTTTAGGATGTTTATTTTCTCAATTTCGTGTTGATTAGTGCTCAAATTTTTATTTATAATGTGTTATAAAGAAACGTGATAATGACTGATAAAGAAACTCTTGTTAAAAAAAAGGGAAAGATGATAGACTTAGAAATGAAACTTGAAGTGATAAAACAATCTGATTGTGGTAAAAAAGTGATGGACATGGCAAATAATTTGAAATTATCACATTCAACGGTGTCCACTATTTTAAAAAATAAAGAAAAAATACGTAAAGCCGTTAAAGGGTCCTTGTCAATCAAATCTAAAATAATAAATAAAAAAAGACTCGGACCCATTCAACAAATGGAAAAATTACTAGTGATTTGGATCGATGACAAGATTGAAAACCGAATTCCATTGCGTCTCTTAAAGCTCATCATTTAAAAATTACATTTGCGCAAGGCATTGAAGCAATAGAAGGAAAAACTTTTCAAGAATTTAGGACAAATTATAATTTCCTTCATGCTATAAGAAATAAAGATAAGGGATGGAACCTTTAACGGCTTAAGAAGTTACTTCAGCATGTATGTACGGAATATGGAAAAAATTCACCAATCGATTTGAACCCGTTTCTCTTTGCATATACGAAAAAGAAAAAAACTTCGGGGATATTACTAATCTAATCGTACAATTTAGTGAACGTCTACAATTTGACGTAGATAACGAAGACATCAACCAAATTCTTGAAAATGATTCAAAAGATCTATTATTAGATCTTGAACTCAAATGGTTGCAGAAGAGGATATTGATGAAAATGAATCAATCACATCTGCGGAACCGCTGAAAAAATTTGTATTGAAAGAAATGGCTGCTGCTTTTAATTTAATTAATTAAGGAATACAAAAGTTTGAAATGATGGACCCAGACAGTGAAAGATTTTAAAATGTGAACCGCAGGATTCAAGAAAATCTCGCATGCTACCAAGAAATATATAGACAAAAAAAACAGGATACTGTTCAAACAAAATTAGACACATTTTTCAAAAAAACTCATACGACTGTATCTCAAACTGAAGATGAAGAAATGGATTGTACTTATGTATGTGATAAGTGATGAGGATGTATAATTTATAATTAATAAGTACGGATGATGTAGATGTTTAATTTTTTTTTAAATTTAAATATGAATTCATTTGAATTACTGTATTAATAAAAGTAAGTAAAATCACCAAAAAAAAAATATAAATATATTCCTCGACTTACGACGGATTCGACTTACGACCGAGGTTCAGGAAAGTATCTCCGTCGTAAGTCGAGGAATACCTATATACAAAACAATAAGTTAACTACAAGCTAAAATGTAATTGAATTATTAAAACTTGTATAATCAGCGAGTTTTTATATGAATTCAGAAGTAAGTACACAGTAAGTCTTTAAAGGTTGTGTTTTCGCAACTGTTGAATTTCGCAACCGTGGTAAGTGTATTGAAACGTACAACTACATATTGAATTTTAACATTTTTTTAAACAAATTGCCAAAGACAATATAATTGCAAAAATTACTATAAAAAATTTATCAAATCAATTATTATGTAATTTAAAATATTATAATTCTTCATTATTCCTGTATTGCCTTGCAATTTCTCAATTTCTACATATTTTGTCATGCCTTTATTCTTTACTTTTTAATTTGTTTTCCTTATATTTATCTTTTTCATTTTTGTAAAAATCTATTATTGGACTCGGATGTTACATATATTATTTATTTACTTTTTGTTTTTTTTATACCTATCTCTGTACATCCTGTCTGTTGATTTTTCAATTAATAAAATAAAAAAATAAAATAAAAAAAGTGTATCTTACAGTATTAAAATATCCGAATTTGTCTCATTGAAAAAATATAATCGAGCTACATATGTATAATGGACATCTGTATCTACATATAGGGGTTCCAAAAAAACCGCCCAAAAGAAAAATCCGGTTGGCCGGCTTTCACCGGTTTCAAAAAATTAAGATTTTTTTTAAGTTTAAAATTTAAATATTATCAAAAAATTGTAAATATATACGTACATATATGCAAAATAATTGTTTTTTATAAATTTAATTGACTTATACACATTATGAACTTTCATAAGATCATTATTATATATGTATATAACGTTTTTACCCGGCTTCGCTTGTTATTTGTAATATAAACCGTTTAAACATGGCCAATCTAAATATTAGTAAACATTTTATTTAAGTATTATTTTTTTTATTAAATTGAATTTCAAGGAATCTATGACCCAAACAAACATACATATGTATATACAAAGTCTCTTTCGAAATTATATATTACAAATATTACAAATAATGCAATTTGTATTATAATATACATATGTATATCAAAGCCGTAAAATGGCAGATCCTAAATACGCACAAATAATTAAATGTTTTAAATAAGCTACTATCAAGGATATATTATTAAAAAAAAAATCTGTTACCTCGAAGAAAAATTATAATTGTGAAATCGTGAATAGATATTAAGAACACTCTGAGGTGCTGAGGTGCTGAATGCACGAGGTGCGCATCTCAGCTTAGATGCGCACCTCGGCTTAGATGCGCTCTGAGGTGCGCTCAACGTTATTTTTTTACGCATCTACTTTAGCTTAAAAATCCAAAAGCTTGTTAAACCGTTGCAAAATTCGGAAATGAATTCATTAGAAACGGCATATCACAAACATTTTAAAACCATAATTAAAAATAGGTATGTGGCCTCAAATTTTAAAGGGCTTCCAATTCCTTTGAAGAAAAATCAATTATATTCCGAAAATCCCCATGCATTGCGATAATAGTATTTTATATACTTTTATACCTGAACTTGTGTAGATCATTGAAACTGCTTTCAATAATATTGTATTGGTTTATGACCTGGCCTTCATTCATTACTAAATCTGCTGTACCTGTAAAAGTGCTGTGCCTTTTTTTGTTGTTCAAATAAATATAAGCCTATTACCTTAGAGAGTTTAGATATACATTTTTTTTTTAGTTTTTATGAAAAAAACATTAATTAAAGAAAACCTTAAAAAGCCGGTTGATTTGAGGCATGAAAGCAAGATTTCGGTTTTTTGAAAAATGGTCAAAAAGCCGGTTTTTCAGTTTCGGTTAAAGCCGTATTGGAAGCCCTTATTTACATACATAATCATGATTATAGGATATATGTATGTATGTACATATTGGGGTACATCAAAAACAGTGGAATTCTGAAACAGTTGGTAAAGACGTTCTGTATAACGAGGACTTCGTACAGAGTAATAGGAAAAAAAATTGTCTTGCCATCAGCTGGTCAAAGTTTGTGAAAATCTTTTGAAAATGATTTTTTGAATTTTCGGTCAGTTTTTAGTTTTTTTAAAGCGTGGGTTATTCCGTTAAGCTAACACATATGTACATAATAACACATTTTCAAATAAATTTCACGTTTAAAATAGAAAAAATAGGTATGAAAACAGGCATAGATATCCATCAATTTGCGACGTGCGATAGATTTATATCGGGTCCCTTTGAAACGGGCATAATTTCATATTTGGTAGATTGGCCAGGGTCCCTTCGGCCCTTCAAAACCGGCCCAAAACTGTTTATGCGCGATACACCTTACACGTAGTATTTTATTAGGAAAATCTCTTTTGACGTGTGGATGATTTATAATGTAAATAGTGTTTTCCCATTTTCCACCGAACGAATATGAGACTGTGTGCGGCTGGGTTTCGTTCGCCCAACCTATGTACATACATATGGATGTATGTATGTACATACATATGAATGCATATACACAAGTAGGTATGTACCAACCAGCAATAACTCGTGTTTATATTTTATCTACTTACTATATTATATATTACATTACTGGTACATATGTATATGTATATTTATTTATTTTCGTATCTACGCAATCTATTCGTTTTATTTATGTTTTCTTTGAATGTATCACGCAAATGAGAAAAATAATATGTAGGAGTATACGTACGTAGTCTACGTTCCCATCTTACAAGAAATTGAATTATACCTTACAATTGAATCACTTAAATAAACACATATATTTTATTTAAGTGATTCAATTGTAATATATAATTTTATGAAACTTAAAACTCTCTACATAAATATATACCTATATTGTAAATATTATATATAGGTACATCATATATATAAAATTTATACATTATACACGTGCAAAGTGTGTCGCGTTCGTTGGTGCGGGAATAGTGCAAAGTGGGAAGTTTCCTATTTGTGGCACACTTGTAGGAGCGTAATATCGCGTGTGATTAATTTATTCGCACCTCGAAGTGTATTTGAATTCGTAATGGAGTTTGGGAGAAAGAGCTTGTTTGGCCCTCAGCCCCCACTAACGTGCAGCTCGATATCTTCGACGATAACGTGAATAGAGGGTGTCTGCCCTTTAGTTAAGATTCGAATCTCCCTGAGGGCATAGCAATTCCCCGACTCTTTCGGTCCCGATTTTCAAATTAATTTAAATTAAATTCAATTTTTGTCGATGGATTACAAATGATAACTGGTGATAGTAGTTCTATTTATAGTGAGATTTCTTTTCAATTAGTATATCGAAGAGGATTACTCTACAAGAGACGTCAGTTGGTTGGTTGGTTGGAAACTGGCAGAGTCGGCGTCTGATAAATATTTAAATGACTGAACTTCTAACATCACTCGAAACCGAAGTTTGGTTCCGTTGAATTATTATCGTCGTCGGTAATGAACGAACCTGCAAATAACTTTAGAGAAGCGCATATATTAACGACTGAACAAATCGCCAAATATAAGTGTGCTCAAATATTCACAAAATCGATATTTTAGCATTGTCATAAATGGTAAAATATTTAACAAGATTTTGCATAAAATAACAAAATATTGCAACAAAGTTGGTATATGTCTATTTCTTGTTTTTTTTATTATTATTTACAACTGATATTGTTAAAATATTTTTGATGGATATTTGATTTCTAAGTTTCAAATTTGAACTTCATTACTTGACTTTTCTATGTTTCACTTAGGTAACGATTCTGTGTCTATCGCTACAGTATTCCGATCATTTTGAAACTTTGCCATTTTGCGCGGTTTGGTCGACGATGGAAATTTAAATCGATTTTGATAGTTCGATGGTGAAAAATAATCGTAATAGACACGTTTACAAATGCAAACATTTTGGACATTTTAATTGTTTATATCTTATAAAATTTGCATTATAGGCTCTCATTATTTTTCATATACATATATTTTTAATTCACTAATAGGTTATAAAATGAATGTTATTATGAATATACTTTCATACTTTTATCCCATATTTACATTTTACATTGTATTATTTTTACTAAGAATGAATTAATATGAAAATATATTTTATAACAATATGCTTGGCAAGATTTTACACGAGTGCATCGGCAATTTAATAATAATTTAAGTACGTATTAATTGAAGTATGTTCGTATACATATTTCTATTTATTCCAAGAAAGGAATAAGTAGTAGTATTAAATACGTCTACGGTATTAAATACGGTATTTATGTCTGAAAATATACAATTGTGTGAATTAATAATTTATATTAAAACTCACTTGAATCCCGCAACCAGTAGTTAATACTCTTTGGTGAAGCTTCCACATAACATTCTAAAGTTACATCAGTTCCCAAAGGAGCACCGACCAATTGATTCGGAACTTGAATCACAGGATGAACTGTAACAAGTTAAATTGGTTTATTTAATCAAATATATACACATATATGTACATACTCATAAATATACATATATATATATATATATATATATATATATATATATATATATATATATATATATATATATATATATATGTATATGTATATACATATATATATATATATATATATATATATATATATATATATATATATATATATATATATATATATATATATTTTAATGCTTAACACATATATGTACATACTCATAAATATACATATATATATATATATATATATATATATATATATATATATATATATATATATATATATATATATATATATATATATATATATATGTATATGTATATACATATATATATATATATATATATATATATATATATATATATATATATATATATATATATATATATATATATATATATATTTTAATGCTTACAATTGACGTTGACTGTAATTCTCTTGCTAACTGAAGGCGGCACACCATTACTCGCAATACAAAGATACGTACCCATCTCGGATCGAGCTACTTTATTCAACTTCAATATTTCCCCTTCATACGTTGATACTGCAAATAAATTATAATATATTAATGTTCTTAATTTATTTTAGCGCTATATAATACATGTATTATATACATATGTATATAATCAATTCGAATTTTTATACCCCCAAGTATAGGGGGGATACCTTTAGATTTAGCTCCAATCGGTTCTTTGAGAATAATATCGTTTCCGTCCTCCCTCCTCCAAATGACATTAGGTTCGGGAAAACCGCGTGCCCTGCAAACCAAGCGAGTTGTACCACCTTCAGGCACCATAACATCACCGGAAGTTTCCTCGTGTATGAAATCTGGCGGCACGACGATTTCCAACGTACCCATCTGCGAATATATACACCATAATATTCGTTAATAAAATATCAGCATTTGTCGACTATTTCTGTGCAAAAAAATAATGATAAAAGTGAGTACAGCACGTACACGAACGGTGCGTGACAGTTTCTCCATCCATTTTTCAATCGCCGACTTCGTCATCTTTTTTTTCATTTTGAGCCGAAAAGAAAATACGATAGGGAAAAAGTAAAGGGACGGGGAGGGCATACGCCGAGGAACCTTCGTTTCTTTTCATATCCACACGAAAATAGGTGTTATCAAATGTTGGATGTGTAATATGTAACGCGTAATATTACACATGACATAATAGACGCGGCTAAACGACAGGCACGTGCCCAGAACAGAAAGAAAAGTAGCGCGAATGCGATTGTTTGTTTTCGCACATCAAAAATATGCAAAAAAACTTTTTACACGTCTTTCATATTATTCGTTCCCAAATTATACGTGTTCAATTGTCGCATATTTGAATGTTTGCCTTTTATTCATTGCGCTTAGTTATAAGGAAAATGCATGGCCACTTGTTGGTAATATTCGCAATAAATTTATTTTCAATTGAAAAAAGCATGTACTTGAAATTTGCGATATTAAATGAGAGAAAAATACATGAAAGTAAAAAAATAAAATATGTACGTATGTAATTATATTATGAGGTATAATTACATACGTAAGCATACTTATATATGAGGTATTAATATACTAATTTGGTGATAGATGAAAGCCATTGAATTACTAAGTAGACAAATATTAACTTAATGTGTATGAATACGTATAGACAATAAATACGTACATATGTATTCTATTAGAGATGAATTTGAAAATTTGATATCTCAATATGTATGTATATAGATATATGAAATTGAGCGGTCTCTGTGACGGGCCGGAATGTGAAATGCCGGAAAACGCAAATATCAGAAGGCAAAGATCGAAAATCGAAAGATCTTAAGTCTAAAGATCAAAAAAAAAAGGGTGCATGGTAAACGGTACATACTCACTTACTGTGCGCGCACATTAATACGGGAGGAAAAGCCTGTTCCTCTTGTTCCTGTTGTATCCTGCTCGCGCAAATTAAGTTATGTACCGTTTACCATGCACCCTTTTTTTTGATCTTTCGACTTAAGATCCTTTGCCTTCCGATATTTGCGTTTTCCGGCATTTCACATTCCGGCCCGTAAGGTAGACCCGAGATTGAAATATCAAATTTTCAAATAACCACACAGCTCCTATAATTTTCAATTGAGCTATCTATCAATATCATAATATTGAATTGGTAACTATCGCAATGTATTAAACTTCCCAATAAATTTTGCTTAAAACTTCTGCGATAGTTTTTACAGTTCAAATCTCGTAATTTTTCTTCAACAATCAATTATGTATGTGTAGTAGTGTAAGTAGTGTAACATTTTTGAAGTATCTGTATCATTGATGTATAATACACTAGATGGACCCTGACGTGTTATTTTGGTCAGAGAGCTTGTCTTCACAAACTGAGGGATGCGGGGGGTTTAACTACCGGGGAAGTTGGGTTTTATTCCCTACGACGCAGCGGCACCTACCTACCTACTAAGAGAAACTGTGCATGCGCCATGTATTTTGCATGCGCCAAAAGGGAGAAAAGTTTAACACGTGAGGGCGGATCTAGTGTATTATACATCAATGATCTGTATTTATTTATTATACATATATTATAGTTTAAAATGTTTTGTACAATAATGAAATAACTTCGTATTATGTACATACATACATTTGTATAGGTACATCATTAATTGTGAATCCTTGGACCAGGCTCATCGACCAGCTCAGATATATATGTATACATCATAGATATATAATACACATAGATGGGCCCTGACATGTGATTTTGGTCGGAGATCTTGTCTTCACTAACTGAGGGGTGCGGGGGGTTTAACTAGCGGGGAAGTAGGGAAAAAATAGGTTTTTTCCCTACGACGCAGCGGTACCTACCTACCTACTGAGAGTAACTGTGCATGCGCCATGTTTTTGCATGCGCCAAAAGGGAGACCAGTATAAAGCGTGAGGGCGGATCTAGTGTATTATTTATTTATTTATTTATTCTAAACAGACCATAGTGTCATAACAGGAATTCCTAAAGCGCCACAATGGTCAAACAATATAACACCAAATAAAACAAAATAACAATTAAACATAAATTAATACATAACGAAAATAATATACTCATCAATTATACATACAAAAATACATTTGTACATAAAAATAAATACATCCATACATAAAAATAAAAAATAGCATTTAATAATAACAGATAAAGTAAAAATATCAAATAAAAAATATAGCATAAGGAATGCCTTGCACCTACAGCCAGTTCCAATAAATATGTAAGAAACAACTACAAGTACAAAACATCCCTGTAAGGCCCAAATGAAAGAGAGTTAATCAAAACTTCACTCATAAATCACAATCAATCATGAAAACAATGATGAGCGCAGACTACCAGATAAATGGGTTAGAATAATTTCCAACAATTTACTCTCACTAAGGTGGAAAATATCACATTCAGTATCGGCAGCAACGATTTCATTAAGAAGTCGAATAGCTCTTGGAATAGGAGCCATTCGAAAAATAACTGTGCGGGCAGGAGGTACAGCCAGCAAATGATGATGTCTACCACGCACATAGTGATTAGGGACATAAAGTCCCAACTGCTCCAGCAACAACGGGCATGACGTATTACCACGTAAGAGCAGGAGAACGAAACGAATTAATGAGAAGTTTCTCCGAAGTTCAAGGGAATTATACTCAAGCATGTCCAAAAGGAAAGGAGTAGGGTAGAGATATGGGTAATACCCATATTCTTTCCTATATAGGATACGAAGAAATGCTTTTTTCACTTTCTCAATCATCAGTAATTTGCTTCATGCGGATTCCACACAATCGCATTATACTCTAGCTTACTTCTCACAAGCGAATTGAAAAGCAAGCGAGAAGACAAAGGATTGAAGAATAATCTTGCATATCTCAAGACAAATCCAAGTTGACGAAAGGAAACGTCAGCGACTTTCTTGATATGGTTGTGAAAGGTGAGTAATTCACAAATTGTTATCACTTTCATTCAACATGTCCAGAATCTCGGAATAGCAGAATAAACGCATTAAAGGCCATCAGGATTTTTAAATATTGTTAAACGCAAAACATTTAATTTAATGTTTTGCAAGATATTTCTCGAAATTAATAAAAGTGGACTTATACCACTTTCAATTATAACGGCTCATATGCATGGCCGCCAAGAGGAATCCCGGGCTCTGAGAAAACTACCCTGTAACAAACTTTAAAAAAGTTCGTTTAGATATATTTTTAATATGCAAAAAAATACAGATCTATTAGAAAAATAAAAATAAAAATATTGGTTGCTATTTTTTAAAATAATTGAATAAGAAAGTTGAATGAAAAATTATATAACAAGTACGATTTCTGACACGGGGCCCCTATATTTGTCCGTGCCCTGGAACTTAACTTACCTCAATTCCCCCCCTCTCTCTCTCGTTGGCCCCCGGGCGGCTTCGACACCCCGAGGCCTTCACCTTCACAGCCCCAAAATTAAAAAAAAATTAAAAGAAATGAAAAAAAATGAAAAAAACGAAAAAATAAAAAATAATTCGTTCCCCATATTTTTTTAATTATGTATATGATGATATATATGTATATATTAAATTTAGAACAATTATTTTGTCAGGCGTCGTAGTCTCTACGGCACAGACGCACAATCCTTGGTCCCATGTTCGATCCGTGGTCCGAGAAATTTACTTTTTTTTCCGAATATCGTAAATATAATATTAATTTTAATTAAAATATACCATCATCATCATCATTTACAGCCATTCGCCATCCACTGCTGGATGAAGGCCTCTCCAACACGCTTCCACTCGTCTCTGTTTTGCGCAACACTCATCCATCTCATTCCGCACATTTTCCTAATTTCGTTCACCCATCTTCCTTGCGGTCTTCCTTTTACTCTTTTGCCTTCTCTCGGGTACCATTCAAGCACTTTTTTTGTCCACCTTTCGTCCATCCTCCTAGCTACGTGACCCGCCCATTGCCATTTCAATCTCTTCACTCTATCCACTATGTCCACTACCCTTGTCATACTTCTCACCCACGTGTTCCGCTTTCTGTCTTTCCTCGTTATGCCAAGCATACACCGTTCCATACTTCTTTGAGTGCATTGGATTTTATTAAGCATCTTGGCGTTCAGTGTCCAAGTTTCACATCCATACGTCATCACTGGCAAAACGCATTGATCAAAGATCCTTTTCTTCAGGCAGAGTGGCATTTTTGATTTAAAAACAGCATTCATCCGTCCGAATGCACTCCATCCTAATTTCATACGTCTCTTTATCTCTTCATCTTTACTACCAGACATGTCAATTATTTGACCTAAATATAAATAATTATTTACTACCTCTACTGGTTTATCATCTAATGGGATGCTATCAGGCATGCAATAATTATTGAACATTAGTTTGTTCTTATCTACGTTAATTTTTAATTTTACTTTTCTACTTTCTTTGTCCAGCTGTGTTAGTCTGTGACAATATATGGTAATATGTAAATCCTATTCTATGTACTTACAGAAGAATAAGATTAGTAGTGTTTATACAAATATTTTAAAAACCGAACAAGTTCAGATAGACAGTTTGGCTTTGAAATTCGTTTGGTGTAGATGTGTGCTTTCAGTGGGAGAAAAGTTCGTTTTGAAGAAATTTTTGCTTTCCTGTATATTATCGATATCATTGAAGTAAGTTAAAGTGTTTAAATTTTTTAAATGTGACTTAATTATTTGTTTAAATTGCTTGTGAAACAACCCCCTTTCCTTTTTAGATGGGAAGAAATAAAGATTTATCCGTGGAGAAAATCGCCAATATTTCCACATTATTAAATACTCGGAAGTATTCCATAAGATATATTGCTCAAGATCAGGGGGTTAGCGTTTTCAGTGTGCATAAAATTAGCGCCCAACTATAAAGAGGTGAAAATCCTACGGTCACCAATCGTAAGAATTGTCGTAGCACTCGTAAATACAGTCCTCTAGTCTATCGAAATATTGTAAATATTGTTGAGAAGGATCGGTTTGCCACAAATAAAAAAATCCAGACGAATTTACGGGAGCGGAACCGAAATATCGACTCCGACAATACAACGCCGTCTCGCAGAGGCGGGGATGAAAAGCAGGCAGCTAGCTAAAAAACCGCTTTTGACGCCAAAAATGAAGAAAGCCAGGCTCAATTTGGCTAATGAGCATCGCCACTTCACCCTCGACGATTGGAAAGGGGTAATTTAATTGAAATTAAATTATTTGTTTAATTTTTTTTGAATGAATTGAATTAATCGATGTTTTTAATATTTTTAAGGTTCACTTCTCTGACGAGTCGTCAATTCAATTGATGACACCGACTCACCAATACGTACGTAGGCGAGTCGGCAAGCGGTATAATGAGTCCTGTGTCATAAAAAATGCGAAACACCCGCTGTCACTCATGATTTGGGGCTCAATTAGTGCGGAAGGTCGGGGGCCATTGTATTTTGTAGAAGGGATGATGAATGCTTCGCAATATATAACGGTATTGCGATACACTCTATTGCACTCTATACAAAACAAAATTGACAAAAGGGATCGCCTGCACTTAATGCAATATTATTGCACCCTGCCACAAAGCCAAAATTGTGAAAAAAATCATGTCCGACCACAATTTACCGCTCCTTCACTGGCCCGGTAATTCTCCCGATCTAAATCCTATAGAAAATGTCTGGCATACCCTTAAAATGAAATTAAATAAGCTCCAATGTACCAATAAATACCAATATATATATATATATATATATATATATATATATATATATATATATATATATATATATATATATATATATATATATATATATATATATATATATATATATATATATATATATATATATATATGTATATATATTTGAATATTCGAATTGATCACGTTTTCAAGATCTAGAAAAAAATGTGTGTGTGTGTGTGTGTATCGGTTAATGAAATTCTTATCGACACGTCATAATTTTTTTTCAAATTTTTAAGTAGACCGGAAATGGTACCTCTCCTTATAGGTGTCCTCTTTTTCTTAAGTTTTTGAATTCAATTATCTCCCAAACCACTAACTGAATCAGACTGAATTTTTTTTAAATATGATAGAAATAATAATTTAATATCAAGTTATATATAAAATTTAGTAAGTATCTGTCAACCGGAAGTGGCAGTTTACTCTTGTTCGATTTTTCTTCCACCATTTTTTTCGACCCCTTAAACATGTGTGTTCGTCACAAAAAAATTCAAGTATAATTCTTGTAGCAATGTAATGAAAATAAAAAAAAAATATTAAATTTTATAAACCGGAAGTGGGATTTTTTTCACTTAGAAAGGTTGAAAATGTTGTGCCTACTACTCTGTACACATCCCTGAACGTATTAAGCTGAAAATTTATATTTCTATCCTTTATGTACTAACTTAGAGCTGGTAGGGTTTTGGTCAGAATTCGTAAGCCGGAAGTAGTATTTTTTTTAAAAACAATATTAAAAATAATAATCTTTAACTTTATATTTTTTAAATATTTTTATCTGAACCGGAAGTAGTACTTTTACTCCAGAGAATCGAGGTTTTTTATGTTTTTCTCAGAAACCTTTTGGTTTATTGAACTGAAATTTTATATCTAGAAGTTTAAGCGTAATAGCAAGTTATTTATAAAATTTGGTTAGCATCCCTCAACCGGAAGTGGCAGTTTACTCCTATTCGATTTTTCTTGCACTAATTTTTTCGACCTCTTAAACATGCATGATCTTCATTTTTTTTCTTTTTCTATTATATTCGTACATTTTGTTGGCAGTGTTTTGGCTATGACGTACAAATGTAAGTATGTCAAATCTGGGTCTACATCACGGCATTGAAAGATCGAAAGATCGAAAAAGCAAATATCAAAAATTATCGTTTACAATGCATTCATTCATTCTTTTCGATCTTTCGACTTAAGATCTTTCGATTTTCAATCTTTGCTTTCCGATATTTGCTTTTTCGATCTTTCGTCCTTTCGATGCAATGATGTAGAGCCATATAATATATATCAGTGGCATGTGGTGAAAATATCTCTCTTTTTGTCGTACAGCCTTGCCTAACGTGCGCGGGCAGGATACTGGAGGAAAAGCCTGTTCTTCTTGTATCCTGCTCGCGCAAATTAAGTGAGGCAGTACGACGGGGGGGAGAGACTTTTACCGCACGCCACTTATATACATATATACTACCCACTTTTCATATGTACCTTTCGATACGGTGACGGTCACCGGTCGAATCTATACGACTATTATAGTACGGTGAACGTTATCTTACACATACACACAGAATAGCGCTATTATATAACGGTGCTATTTGTAACGGGAGAAGAATTTTTTTTTTCGCTAATACTAGTGGTGTTAAATGATTTGTATTTTTGTACTCCTTACATTGGAAAAACAGTAATTTAGGATAAAAGCTGCCTCTAATTTTTTTTTTGTTAATTGAGAACAAAAATATATAAAAGAACACGTCGTAAAACATTAAACAGAACAGAGTAGCGTCGCGTTCAGATGGGTCGTTTCGCGTTGATGTGAATGAAATAGAGGCTTTGGTAGCGGGTAGCGCCCAAGGAAAACTGCTGAGTATTTTACGGCGGAAATTACGATAGCGACGGTAGCCCATAACGACTGTGGCGCCATCTATGTATGTATATCGATGTTGAGATCACCACAGAAGATCAGAAGCGGTAATGTGCCGGCGTCTTTTCAACTTGCAAATATACGACGCATCGCACAAACGGTCGCCGACCGAGTGTCATCACCGACGTTTTACATACATACATATTTACATTTATATTTTTATTTATATTTCCATACACGTACGAGTATATCGCAGTGGCGGAATGGGACTGAAATCAGTGCTTGCCAGGAGTCAAAGGGGGCCCACCCAGGGATAAAAGTTTGTCTCCCTCCCCCCCCCCCCCCCCATATAACAAATTTTCTTCTTTCCATCACGCTTTAGCTCTAGGGTAAAAAATAAATAAAATTTTCAAAAATGCATGAATCAAAAATTAAAAGTGCAGTTATATATTTTTTTTTATTAGTTAAAATATACACGTACTACACGTCTTACTGGCAATCAACAGAAATACAAACTTTATTTACAAGATAGGATTCAATATAAAATATATAAATATGAAAGAATAAAAAAGTGCAAAAGAAAAATTGAAAAATTAAGAAAATTATATTTGCAAACGTATGAGCCCTTTAGATGCGTGTGCATATCTGTTAATTATTTCTTCTGCATCCAAATCATCTAACATTTGCTTCTGAATAGAAAGGAACATAAAATTTTCTTCAGACAAAATATGTAGTTCTCAGTTACACATTGCACCTGTGTAACTGAGAGCGTGGAGAAGATTTTATATAATTCATATATTTATAAAATTATATTAACCTTAAACCTTATACGACCTTAATTTATTGTTACTATGTACGTGGTAACAATAAATTAAGTTTTGTGATCATGCGAAAATAAAAGTCGTCCCCATTTTTTAGTTTTTAAATTAAATCATCTCCGAAACCGCTAACTGAATCGAACTGAAATTTTTATTCATGTAAAAGAAATTATAAATTTTATAACAAAATATTTGTTGAATTTCTTTTGCCTGAACCGTAATAGTAATTTTACTCTAGGGAATCGAGGATTTTACTAACCTCTTCTTATTTATGTTCATCTCAGAAACCTTTTAATTTATTGAACTGAAATTTTATATCTAGAAGTTTAAGTTTAATAACAAGTTACATATAAAATTTGGTAAGCATCCGGAAGCGGCAGTTTACTCGTGTTCCATTTTTCTTCCACTATTTTTTTCGACCCTTTAAAAATGTGTGCTCTTCAAGAAACAATTCAAGTATAATTCATGTATTAATGTGATGAAAATAAAAAAAAATGACTAAATTTAATAAACCGGAAGTGGATTTTTTCCTCTTAGTAAGGTCGAAAATGTTGTGGCAATTATTATGTCCACACCCCTGAACGTATCAAGCTGAAAATGTATATTAATATTCTTTATATACTAAATTAGAGCTGATAAGATTGCGGACAGAATTCGTAAACCGGAAGTAGTAATTTTTTTAAGCAATATTTCATTATTTTATTTTGACGTTTTGAATTATTTTTATTTACTTAATATTTAATGTGTATAAGTATCGGAAATGCTGTCATAGCTATGTATTTGTATTTCATAATGCTGTCGGTATGTGTGAATGTATGTATATGTACGGTTCAATATCGAAATTTGTTTTGTGACCTTACATTCCTCAAATACATAGATGGGTTGGTCACATCCGAATTTTTACTTTATCTACATATGTATGTACGTAGTAACAATAGATGAAGTTTTGTGATCATGCGAAAATTCGAACTCGAGATTTTGACTGATTCGAACTCAGAATCGATCACTGATCACGTTTTCATGATCTAGAAAAATGTTTGTGTGTGTCTGTGTGTGTGTGTGTCTGTGTGTGTGTGTGTATTTTGGGAATATTAAACACCATTAGTCCTATCAAACTGAAACTTAGTATCGGTACTGAAATTCTTATCGACACGACGTAAATTTTTAAGTTGACCGAAAATGGTACCTCCCCTTATAGGTGTCCTATTTTTACTTTATCTATGTACGTAGTAACAATAGATGAAGTTTTGTGATCATGCGAAAATTCGAACTCGAGATTTTGATTTTTTTAAGTTTTTGAATTCAATTATCTCCCAAGCCACTAACTGAATCGGACTGATTTTTTTTAAATATGATAGAAATAATAATCTTTGTAGAGAGAAATAATAATCTTTGTAAAGAGTAGTGGGCACAACATTTTTGACCTTTCTAAGAGAAAAAAATTCCACTTCCGGTTTATAAAATTTAATAATTTTTTTATATTTTCATCACATTGCTATAAGAATTATACTTGAATTTTTTTGTGACGAACACACATGTCTAAGGGGTCGAAAAAAATAGTGGAAGAAAAATCGAACAAGAGTAAACTGCCACTTCCGGTTGACAGATGCTTACTAAATTTTATAAATAACTTGGTATTAAGCTTAAACTTCTAGATATGAAATTTCAGTTCAATAAACTAAAAAGTTTTTGAGAAAAACATAAAAAACCTCGATTCTCTAGAGTAAAAGTACTACTTCCGGTTCAGATAAAAATATTTAAAAAATACAAAGTTATAAAAATTATTATTTCTATTATATTTAAAAAAATTCAGTTTGATTCAGTTAGTGGCTTGGGAGATAATTGAATTCAAAAACTTAAAAAAATCAAAATCTCGAGTTCGAATTTTCGCATGATCACAAAACTTCATCTATTGTTACTACGTACATATGTACATAGATAAAGTAAAAATAGCACACCTATAAGGGGAGGTACCATTTCCGGTCAACTTAAAAATTTGAAAAAAATTAACGTCGTGTCGATAAGAATTTCAGTAACCGATACTAAGTTTCAGTTCGATAGGACTAACGGTGTTTAAAATATCCCCAAAATACACACACACAGATGATCAGTGATCGATTCTGAGTTCGAATCTTCATCTATTGTCACAAAA